>NC_041411.2:10459079-10649079 GCF_900747795.2 Erpetoichthys calabaricus
CATCTTGCTAAAACACCTCACAAGGGCTGGAATATAAGATATTTCTATATGTAGCCAGGGGGCTTCTCACACCAGTGCCACAGACTGTAGACCTTCTATAGACCATAATAACTAGATAACAGCATAAAAGCTTACTTGGTTACTAAACAGCCAAATTGTTCCAGTACCTCATCTTGATACTTTTTTAAAGCTGTTAAGGTTTCTGCATCAACTAAATGCTGTGATAGTATGTTGCGCATTCCCACAACGTTTTGTGTGAATAGCATAAAATGATTGATCGATAACAAACAATTTCTTATGGTCATGTGCAATTTAATTACAGGCTGTACTTTTTAATTATTTACTGATTAAACAGTGACCTTCTACTACTTTGCTTTAAAAATCAATAAAATTTTGCATGGACTAAAAAGAAGAGATTTTTTTATTTCTACTCTTTTCTTCTAAACAGTTTATTAAAACAGCAATTTAATGATGAACACAAGCATAGAGTTAGATGTTTCCAATTTAGAAGCTGGCTGCTTTGTTATGTGTGCCTCCCATGTAATTATATGTCAGTTTAAAAAAAAACAAAACAATGAAAAATAGTACAAACTAAATGAACAAATATGCAAAAGAAACCCAGTTGTAATAAGCATCATTACAAATTTCAAATTGAAATGAAAGTCACACTAACATTAAATTCTGGAATTGCTGGGGTGAAGTTTCTAATTAAAAGAAAAGTTCAATTACAAACAAGAACTGTCATCAGATGAACAAATTAGTTGTAGCAAAAGTTTGCCATCCAGGATATGTGCAGAAGGCCGGACACAGCAGCAGCTTTCAATTTTTATTTTTTATTAATATAACATTTTAAGTAATCAAGCTCTCATGAAGTTGGTCTTCCACATTTATAGTTAATATTGGCCATGCCAAGTCAGGTTAAAATATTTTTTTAACTATCTAACAATATGAACGAGAGGTCATCAGGCTTACTCAAGACAATGAAGCAACCCTAGGGTTTACAATATTGAACAAAATAAATACTGATGTTTGTTTCATTTTAGGGGCCAAAAACAACAAAATATAAGCTTTTGTACATATTTCACTATTCTGACAAGAAAGATGAGTTAAAACTTTTTTCCCATCGCAGTTGTAAATAATATTAAATAGAGAAGCTAAAAATCATTTGACTTAATATAATGTCACCCTATAGACAAGTACGATACAATATTATTATAATTATATACTGTATATGCATAAATTCCAGTCTTAACTTCATCATTACATTTCCCCATTGTAGGTTCAAAAACAACTGTGCAGAACAGAATTTCTGGAATACATTGTTACATTACATTACCATGAACTAGAATAATCAGGTTTCTAAAAAAAGATGAATGGATGATTTTAGGGTGAATGATTTTTACTGTCATGTGATGGAGTGCTCTTCCTGGCGTTGGGTGCGTTCCTGTGCAACCATGAACTTGGCTTATAAGTGGACTTAAAAATATATATGGATGAATGGATGGATTTAGATCAAACAGTAAAACACCTTCTAGAGCCTTTCATTTATTATATGGTATTATAAAAAGCAATTCAAACTTAGGTTACATTCACAAACATTTCATTGTTTCTTGTTGTAGTGTGCTTCAAATATGAATATTAAAAAAGGTGGACATTATTTTACAGTAAACCAGACTGATACTTTGAGCCACAATAAACACAAAGAATCTAAGATTTTAAAATCACTGGAACAAATTTCACAATTTAATATGTTAAATTATGTAGCTGCAGTACTATTGTCACATGTAGAAGTATGCCACTGATTGCTGGTGTGTATTTTTTATACACACACACACACACGCACACACGCACACAAACACACATACATATATATATATATATATATATATATATATATATATATATATATATATATATATATATTTATACATATATATATATACTGTATATACATACATATATATACATACATACATACATACATACATACATACATACATACATACATACATACATACATACATACATACATACATACATACACAGAACAAATCTCCAAAAGATGAATAAATATTTAATCACTGAAACCTTTGCAGAGTGACATCAGAACATTTATTTAAAAGAAATCTATGACACTGGCATTCAAGACTTATGCCAAGTATGAAGAAGACTTAATCCCTTACCTTGAAAAAACAATAACTTAAATGTGAATGTCAAATTTCAGTTAATACATACTTCCAATTTTAAACCAAGATGAGATAGAGAGAGGTTAGAACAACAGTGCTATTGTTGCCCCATGCCACAGAAAACTAGCAATTCTGCCTCCTGTCTCACTATAACTAAGATAAGTTACTGTCCAACATTTGTGTGTTAACACTGAGTGCTTCAGTCCTTGCCAAACCCAGACAGAGTATATGTCAAGGACACCAAAGTAATATACAAAGGAAAATGATAAAGCAGAAGGTTCTTAAAACAAGGAGGGAAAGTAGCAAATAAACAGACTAAACTAAGTCCTGCCTGTCCTACTGAACCTAACTAAACATAGTATTTACTCAGGTTCCAATTCCTTCTACTAGTCTGACCTTTACCCAGCTCACCTCCCAAATCCAGGTTCAACAACCCTATAAATGGAAAGACATTTTTAGCCTTTTACAGTGATAAACTACTTTGGATGCTCTTATGGATTTACTTTCAGATTCTGGATGTTATGTTGAAGCCTTGAGATCATATGCCTAGAGCTTCTTCAGGTGGCCCCTGGTGCTCCTGCACGACTAAAGTCCAAACAATATTAAAAATGCCAGGCTACTCACAGCTAGACTGACTAGCATAATACATAACGGGACAATAAATTGTACAGTGGTGGTAGTGGTTTCTGTTGCCTTTTATTCTATTTGCAACCTTACACCACTCTACAAAATACATCAAGAAGTTTTCTCTAGGACTGAAATAAATCTGCACAGCTCTTCAAATCTTGCTTGCTGCCCAGTGGTGTGCCTCCCTTAAAAGACAAATACACAACAAAGCCCTCTTTAGTTTTTATTTTTTCTTTATGAGGTGTAATTGGGCTATTGACTTCTCTGTCTCATAATCATTTATCTATTTATCTATCTGATGCATGTCTTAATTCGGAATGGGGAAGGTGGCATGTATAGGGGAAGGTGGCATGTACAGGGAATGCACATTGTTACATGGGTTGTACATTTTACCTACAAAGTTCCCTTTTTAACTACATTTTTCCTGTGTTTTGAATAAATTTTTCACACAAAGCATTGTCCAGGCATAACAACAATCATTACTTATGGATAGAAAATCAATAGCAATTTTCTTGAAAGTCAGTATTGAGTGCATATATGCAATTCAAAATATCAACCATGGTGTTTTGCCTAAGAGCAGCTACACAATACAGAATACACAACAGCCAGACCATTATTTAATAAAAACACTCTAAGCTAATTCAGTAGATAGATAGATAGATAGATAGATAGATAGATAGATAGATAGATAGATAGATAGATAGATAGATAGATAGATAGATAGATAGATAGATAGATAGATAGATAGATAGATAGATAGATAGATAGATAGATAGATAGATAGATAGATAGATAGATAGATACTTTATTAATCCCAATGGGAAATTCACATTCTTAAGCAGCAGCATACTGATACAATAAATAATATTAAATTAAAGAATGATAATAATACAGGTGAAAAAAAACAGACAATAACTATGTATAATGTTAAATATTAACGTTTACCCCCCCCTGGTGGAATTAAAGAGTCGCATAGTTTGGGGGAGGAACGATCTCCTCAATCTGTCTGTGGAGCAGGACAGTGACAGCAGTCTGTCGCTGAAGCTGCTCTTCTGTCTGGAGATGACATTATTTAATGGATGCAGTGGATTCTCCATAATTGATAGGAGCCTGCTGAGCGCCCTTCGCTCTGCCACAGATGTTAAACTGTCCAGCTCCATGCCAACAATAGAGCCTGCCTTCCTCACCAGTTTGTCCAGGCGTGAGGCGTCTTTCCTCTTAATGCTGCCTCCCCAGCACACCACTGCGTAGAAGAGGGCGCTCGCCACAACTGTTTGATAGAACATCTGCAGCATCTTATTGCAGATGTTGAAGGAAGCCAGCCTTCTAAGGAAGTATAACCGGCTTTGTCCTTTCTTGCACAGCGCATCAGTATTGGCAGTCCAGTCTAATTTATCATCCAGCTGCACTCCCAGATATTTATAGGTCTGCACCATCTGCACACAGTCACCTTTGATGATCACTGGGTCTATGAGGGGTCTGGGCCTCCTAAAATCCACCACCAGCTCCTTGGTTTTGCTGGTGTTCAGGTGTAGGTGGTTTGAGTCGGACCATTTAACAAATTCATTGATTAGGTCCCTATACTCCTCCTCCAGCCCATTCCTGATACAGCCCACGATAGCAGTGTCATCAGCGAACTTTTGCACATGGCAGGACTCCGAGTTGTATTGGAAGTCCGATGTATATAGGGTGAACAGGACCGGAGAAAGTACAGTCCCTTGTGGCGCTCCTGTGTTGCTGACCACAATGTCAGACGTGCAGTTCCCAAGACGCACATACTGAGGTCTGTCTTTAAGATAGTCCACGATCCATGCCACTAGGTATGAATCTAATCCCATCTCTGTCAGCTTGTCCCTAAGGAGCAGAGGTTGGATTGTGTTGAAGGCGCTAGAGAAGTCTAGAAACAGTACTAGAAGCTTCTAACTATAATTGCTTAATAAAAGGAATGAACTGTATCACATTGCTAAGGTGTACCAGACTACCCTAGGGCATACTCACTCATGCATGTATTCTCCTTCATAGAGGGCCAATTTTGGAATCCATTCAGGCACAGGGAGAATGTGCAATTTTCACATAGACAATAATAAAGTTGGTATTTGTCACATGTAAACACCTAACAAAATATAGCAAGTACTCTCAAACCCACTTAATCCAACTCTAATGTAGTCAATAGGGGCAGCACTGCAGTAAGGCAGGAAACAGCCCAGGACAGGGCACTAATCAATAATCAACACTACCACAAGTCAATTTTTTATCACTAATTAACATAACTAGCACATCACTAACAAAATCCTTCGGTAATGTGGGAGGAAAACCAGAGTACCCAAGGAAAACCCAAACAGACATGGAAAGAACTCGCAAAATCCAAACTGACATCAATATGGCATGGGGTTCAAACTCAGGACACTGGATCACGTGTAGCAGCAGAACTAACCACTGAGGTCCATACTACTCCCCAAAGTGAAATATCAAAAAATAAATAAAGAAAGAATACAGTTCTATGAATCAAAATTGCTGCAAAAAACAAACTAAATGGCATAGTAAAATAAAGAACAAGATTTGATATCTACAGTCTTAATTGAAAAACTAGGAAACAAAAAAGGTAATTAAATAACAAATTAGGTTTTAATTAAGACAAAAGTAAATTGACACTATTTTCTTATGAAATAATTGTCTTGAGGACTCAAGAGGTTTAAGCATTTACAAAAGAACACCATTCAAATTACTATTCAAACTTACATTTAAACAAAAGTGGTAGACTTGTAGAATTATTATAATCAACAAGTTGTATCTTTCAGTCTTAGATCAGATATGCCTTTTCTTTGAATAAATAAAAGGACCAGCAATACTTTGCACTTCACTAGTCAGGGCTCAAAATCTTTGGCAAACATCCAAAGAGCTCCTTGGCTGCTTTTATTAAAAGAATAAGTAAAAGGTGTTTTCTCTGATGATTTTGACAGCTTAGACAGAAATAATCGTCACAGCCTCTCTGCTATTTGGCAGACAACTTCCCTGCGAGGTTTCAGTACTATAATGGTGTCTAAGATCTTTGGTCCCAAAATCAAAATGAAAATGACTGGTATACTGAAGTAAGGTTTATGAGCAGTTTTGTAACAGTATGTCCATTTTTCCAAGTATGCTCTGTTTCTGACTGCAGTTCTTCAGTATTATAGGCCTTGCTACACTTGACTCAAATGTTAAAATTAATTCTGCATGGCAGTATAATTCTTTTCATTTGTTTCAACTTAATTAATTGTTTTTAAAACAGTGCTTTTAAAAAACAGAATAAAAGTTTCAAATAAGAATGGTAATATAACTGGTATGAAATCCAAAACCATCCAGTAAGTATATATATCAGACATTGGACATTTAAAGAAACACATGACCTGTCAACTAATCATGCTTATTGCTAAACCTACCCCCAATTCTAACCCTATCATTTGCCATATCTAGCCAACAGCAGTTACTCTGGTATTCCTTAAGTCACCTGAGCTTACCAAAAGAAGCCCCTTAAGTTATACCATTTATCAATTTAGCACAATCTCATATTTATTTTAAGTTTGAACATCTTATCGTGTTACTCCTCTCATTTCATTTTTTTCAGGAAAACTTTTGGTCTTCATCCACTTGCAAAAGCCTTCTTAACTAATTGTTAAAAGTGTGTCTGACATCTTCTTTGTTTCTCTTTTTACTTCAGTTAACTACTTTCCAGACTGACCAATAACAATGAACTTTGTTGTCAAGAACATGACCAACTTGCCAAATTTTAATAAATCTCTGAAAAACATCCAATCTGCAGATGTAACTTTGTTTGCATTTGAGGTTTATTTGAAGCTACACTGCATATGTAATGCAACCAGCAATGAATTAAAGAAGGTGCAATCAAAATTTATACAAAGGTTTGAAACATCAAGGGATGATGTGTGCTTTTGATTCTTGCCTTTGTAACAGCCACTTCCTAGTGCTTACCTTGACTTAAGGTTTACTGTCCTACAGTTTAGCTAGAAGACTGATGCTGGAACAAATTATACCAATCTCTCCAGTATTTTGGAGGCCATGCACCCTTAGCTGACTGATAACATATTATTGTCACCCTGCAGGCCAGTTTCAGTTCTTGTAATGGTTGCATAGAATTTAACTAAATACTCAATGTTCTAGTATATTTTTATTTGTGATTCTAAATTGAAAGAGTGTGTGTTTGTGTGCAAGTATAAATTACAGGCAAGTGGAAGGCTTTTTTACGACCATAGCTACCCAAAACCTTTTGAAATGCCTTACAGACATCCCTTCTATCATTCTGGCATTAAAATTCTGAAAGTATACATCCTAGTCTTTTGTCTGGGAAGAGGGAAGGCAGGAAACAAAATTAGATTTTTCTTATTCTAGATAAGACAGTAGAATCCATGCCTGTCTCTGTAGAACTTTATGTGTAATACACTAAACACAGAACAACACTGCATCCTAATTCATTTTCATAATTCAGTTAATTTATGTAGTGTCTTTCCGATACCCAGTGTGCCTCAGAAATTGTCAAAAGTTACAAAAGTAATAATAGCATAGAAAAAGATCAAATTAGTAACACTTGTGGAATATGGCCGGCCGTTCATCCCAGCCAATACCCCCAAGCCGCCAGGTGGAGCTCTCCCTGCAGCATGGAGGTGCCCCAAAGGCCAGCAGGGAATCCTGGACAATGGGGTTTTTATCCACAGCCTTGCTAGATACCATGGGGGCCGCTATAGGACGCTGCAGGGAGGCCCAAGGATTATTACGTGCCCCGGAAGTACGTCTTAGTCACAGCGACAGGAGGAATGACGTGCTTCCGGGATGAAGAAAAAGAGAACTTTTTATTTGACCTAGAAGTGATGGAAAGTCACATGGACTGGGGGGTTGGAAACACTTCCGGGTCAGGGACTATAAAAGGACCATGGGAAATCCCACACGGCGAGCTGACTTAGGAGGCAGGGTGGCTAAGCGTCTGGGAGTGGAGGATTGAGTATTGTTTATTGATTAGTGATTAGAGATTTGTGTGTTATTTACGAGTATAGTGGAGTGGAAGGTGTTTGGTGCATATTATTATTATAAAATAAGTAATAATTGGACTTTTATCTGACATCTGGTCTGAGGGTTCAAGGGGTCGACAGTGCCTCTACCTGTTACAGTGGCGTAGTCGGCAGGATACTTTGGCCGTCGGTTTGGCAGAGGACCTGTATAATAAATTTCTGTTAATAGAGAACCCCGAAAAGACAACGTCAGGACACACAGAAAAAATCACCATACTCAGCGGGCAGCGCTGCAATATAGAAGGCCTCTTTGAACATCGGTACGTGATGGGGAAGAAGTCCGGGAAAAGGAATGGGAATAATCCAAAGGAACAGACCCTAAATGATGCCGAGCGGTTATGGACATACCTGACGGGAAGCGAAGAAGACAGAGCAGTGATTGATGCTGAGAGGACCCGGGCATTACGGCAGCAGGATGGCTGTCGGGCTTCGGACATACAGGACAACCTCTATAAACTAAGAGGACGCAATCGGAGTCCAGAGGTATGTGCCACAAAAACGTCTGATTCACCGAAACCTTATTTTAATTTTTTTGCAGGAGCCTGTCTTCTCGATTCTGACGACGAGTCGGAGACATACTTCCCACCTAGGCAAGATGGCCACGATGATGAGAAGTCTAACCCATCTAGAAGTCAAAAACTGGGGATCCTATTCAACGAGAATAGTCATGTGGACTATCCCAGAGCAGGCTGGGAACACCTAAAGGACTACAATCGATCAGATGACCATGAGGGTCACCTTCCATTCGCCGAAACTGGGCACGTGATCTCCACAGACAGATTAAGGGAAGGAAAAGGTCAACAACGGTAAATAGGTGAGGTCGTCGTTTCCCTGACGAAATCGAGCTACCTGAAGGGGAAGGGGGGAGGCAAGCGAAGCAGCGCTAGCCTTAAATAAAGGTAATGAGGTGACGGGATATGACTGAACAGTCCGCCGCTAAATTAGAAAAGGCGGATCGCAGTCAGCCAGTGGCGCCACCCCGGCCCTCTAAAATGCGAGACTCCAATTCCCAAAAACCTGTGCGCAACCCAACTGAGCATGTGCCAGGAGCGGGCGTGCTCATTGGCTCCCAGCCAGAGGGTAAGGCTAGTGATTGTCTGAGCCTGCCTCCGGCTGAATTAAATAATATGAACGTGCACAAGCTGAAAAAATTGCTCGAGCTTGTACACAGTTTCTTCCAGGTGCTGTCGGACGTGAAGAAACTGGTGGAGGAGTTGGGAGCAACAGCCGAAGCGCCTCTGAAGAAGGTAGAGGAATACCTACGGCGATTTGGTTGGGAGCCTCCCGTCATGATTGATTCGGTGGTACAGGTGAGTGTTAATGGTACCGTATATCATAGTGGGTCGCAGTGTGAACCGGGCCCGCGATTAATTATTAGCGGGTGCCAAACCACCGCGAGCCCTACAAGGGAGTCGGTAACCATGACCGAGTGGGCGGGGGAAGATCCGATCGAACCGGAGCAGCTGGATAGTGCTGTTTCCCGGAGCGATGCAGATCTAAAGACGCCGCCACCGGTCAATTCTAAATCTAAAGGGGTGCAGACAGGAAAGGGTCTCTCTTTATCCCATGGAGAGACCCAAACTGTGGATAAGCCCCAGAGTAAAAAGGAAATCCCAAAAATAAAACGGGGGTCTCCTGATAAAGTAGAGCAGAGAACTGAGAGCTCAACTGTGGCTGTGGAACCCTCCTCAGTGAAAAAAGGGGCGGAGCGAAGGTTTCCTGACTGTTTCCAGTCTCGCAGAGGGAGACCAGTAGGAGAACGGCGGCTGTGTTACGAGTGCCGCCGACCGGGCCACGTATGGCGAAGTTGTCCTCGGAGGACAGGAGATCAGAGGTCCTTTTTATATAATATTCCTCCAAGGTTCTCCCGGAAGTTTTCTGGACGTCGCCAAGGCCCGACCAACACCTACTCCTGGAGGAAGACCTCTCTCGCTGGGCTGGCCGTTGCGAATTATAATTCTTCACTGGGGGGGAGAGTACTGTGGAATATGGCCAGCCGTTCATCCCAGCCAATACCCCCAAGCCACCAGGTGGAGCTCTCCCTGCAGCATGGAGGTGCCCCGAAGGCCAGCAGGGAATCCTGGACAATGGGGTTTTTATCCACAGCCCTGCTGAATACCATGGGGGCCGCTAGAGGATGCTGCAGGGAGGCTCAAGGATTATTACGTGCCCTACGCCTTAGTACGTCTTAGTCACAGCGACAGGAGGAATGACGTGCTTCCGGGATGAAGAAGAAGAGAACTTTTTATCTGACCCAGAAGTGATGGAAAGTCACATGGACTGGGGGGTTGGAAACACTTCCGGGTCAGGGACTATAAAAGGACCATGGGAAATCCCACACGGCGAGCTGAGTTAGGAGGCAGGGCGGCTAAGCGTCTGGGAGTGGAGGATTGAGTATTGTTTATTGATTAGTGATTTGTGTGTTATTTACGAGTATAGTGGAGTGGAAGGTGCTTGGTGCACATTATTATTATAAAATAAATAATAATTGGACTTTTATCTGACGTCTGGTCTGAGGGTTCAAGGGGTCGACAGTACCTCTAACTGTTACACACTGTAAACAAACTAATACCAAATGATGTCTTAAAACCTAAAGGATGCAGCATTCCTGAAAGGCTTTATTTCAGTAGAGTACCCCAATACCAGAGGTGACTTTAAAAGCACTTTAAAAAACATTTACAAAGTAATCAGCAAGGTAATCAGCAAACCTGTCATGAGAAACAGATGTAACAATATTTCATTAGAACTGGCAATTCAAACTGGCAGAGATCACTTAAAAAACAAGGCACATGAAAAAATGACATTCTCACAAAGACGTGACCGGAAATGTTTAATGTTAGTTCTCTCTTATCAAATATCGCCACTAGAGACCAAAATACCAACATGAACTGTGTCACAAATTTTCTTCAGATCAATTAAACTCTTTACTTGTAAGGGATTACCCTTAGAGGACACAGTTATCTTGATAGAGTGGCAGAAGCTTTAGAAAGATAATTCTCTCTACTCACTGCAGGTAAACGATGTTCTATGGGCAGGAGACTCAGCGCACAAAGTGTTTTTGTGAAATTTTACACTGCTAAAAGACTACAATGATCTATGTATTTTCATATATTAATTACAGAATTCATTTCAATCTACCTTGAAGATGGTTTGCTGAAGCATCTGGACAGTATTCTGGTGCAAAGTTCAGCAAAACTTTACATTTTAATGATTTATTTCAGCAGTTACCACTCCCTGTGAGCAACTATTTTTCAGTATAATCTAAACTACCGGTAATTTCTTCTTATATAGTGCACTCCACTAAATAGGCTCAGAGCCATAAAAAAGATTTACAAAAATAGAATAATAGCAGAACAATGAAAAACCACACATACAGTATATATGTATGTACTTGAAATGAGTACTTCTCTACATACAACTCGGAGTCCTGCCACGTGCAAAAGTTCGCTGACGACACTGCTATCGTGGGCTGCATCATGAATGGGCAGGAGGAGGAGTATAGGAACCTAATCAAGGACTTTGTTAAATGGTGTGACTCAAACCACCTACAACTGAACACCAGCAAAACCAAGGAGCTGGTGGTGGATTTTAGGAGGACCAGGCCCCTCATGGACCCCGTGATCATCAGAGGTGACTGTGTGCAGAGGGTGTAAACCTATAAATACCTGGGAGTGCAGCTGGATGATAAATTGGACTGGACTGCCAATACTGATGCTCTGTGTAAGAAAGGACAGAGCCGACTATACTTCCTTAGAAGGCTGGCGTCCTTCAACATCTGTAATAAGATGCTGCAGATGTTCTATCAGACATTTGTGGCAAGCGCCCTCTTCAACGCAGTGGTGTGCTGGGGAGACAGCAAAAAGAAGAGAGACACCTCATGCCTGGACAAACTGGTGAGGAAGGCAGGCTCTACTGTAGGCATGGAGCTGGACAGTTTGACATATGTGGCGGAGTGACGGGTGTTGTCAATAATGGAGAATCCACTGCATCCACTAAACAGTATCATCTCCAGACAGAGGAGCAGCTTCAGTGACAGACTGCTGTCACTTTCCTGCTCCACTGACAGACTGAGGAGATCATACCTCCCCCACACTATGGGACTCTTCAATTCCACCTGGGGGGGGGGGGGGGGGGGTTAAACGTTAAAATTATACAAAGTTATTGTCTGTCTGTATACCTGCATTGTTGTCACTCTTTAATTTGGTATTGTTTTTTGTCGGTATGCTGCTGCTGGAATATGTGAATTTCCCCTTGGGATTAATAAAGTATCTATCTATCTATCTATCTATCTATCTATCTATCTATCTATCTATCTATCTATCTATCTATCTATCTATCTATCTATCTATCTATCTATCTATCTATCTAAAGAGAGGAGCCTGATGACATTTTTAACTTTATACATAAAACACTGCATGCAAAATAGTCTATCTTCAATAAGCCTTGCAATTTTAAATTTTCCAAATCTGTTTGTAAACTTTACAAACATTTGCAGCAGAACCAAGTACCCAAAAATCAAGATGGATGGAGCCATTACAGTAAGCACACAATTTAATAGTAGTTACTTATGCAATATACATTATGGTATGTTAATTTATAAATTAGTTAGATATTTTAACAATACCATTTCTGTTCTTGCAGCTGACAATGGAGCTTAAAGCTAAACAAGTACACAATGTCGCAGGCGGCTTGGGGGGACACCCCGGAGGAGGGCTTATGCCTCCCCCAGACCACGTGTGGGCAACCGCCCTGGCGGCTATGGGGACCACGGGTACAGAGCTTTGAAGCTCAACCCTGTAGGGGCCCATAGTCACCACCAGGGGGCGCCCCGATGCCTTGGGAGCCCTGGACCTCAGCACTTCCGCCACACCCAGAAGTGCTGGGGGGAAGAGGATCGGAGACAACTGGAGTGCTTCCAGGTGCAGAGCCAGTACTTCCGCCACACTGGGGAGTGCGAAGCTCATCAGAAGACACCTGGAGCACATCCGGGTGTGGATAAAAGGGGCCGCCTCCCTCCATTCAGGGGCTTGAGTCGGGTGGAAGAAGAACAAGGTCTGGGAGGAGGCAAGGAGGCGGCCTGAAGAAGTGAGGCATTTGATGGTGGCCAGGACTTTTGGGGACTTTGGGGCTGTTGTGCACTATATTGTAAGTAATGGACTCTGTAAATAAACGTGTGTGGGGTGAGTTGAATCTGTCTGCCTGTCTGTGTCCGGGTCATCTTCCACAACAGGTAAAAGAAAAAATCTCTTACCAAAAATGTCCTTTTTAAAGCGGCAAAGGTTTTAATTTAAGAATCTATGCCTTCCATGTTTTGAAGTATCCTTATGATAATTAAAGGGAACTAAAAAAATTATTTTATCCCAGCTTCTTGGAACTAATTTTCTTAAGGTAAAATAAATTTCCTGTCCACCTGTTTGCTCACAGACTTCATTATGGGTAAAGTTATGAAAACTCAAAAGATGCAGACGCCAAGCTTTTGGATCTGCAGTTCTGTTTCTGTAGAGTTTATGTTCTGCCATGGCTTGTAAAAACAGACAGATTCATTTAAATAATATAATTGTAAAACAGCCTAAGTTTGTGTGTGTATTTATGTGTGTGTTCACTCTGCAATTGACTGGTGCCATCTCCAGGGGTTGTTTCTGGTTTGTGCCCTGGTGATTGCTGGTATTAGCTACAGCTGCCCTGTGACCCTGCTCCCAATAAGTGGGCAGGGAAGATGGACGGATGGATGGATGGGTGGATGGATGGATGGACAGATCGTCGGATGAACAAATCATCATTATTATCATTACTATTATACCAGTAGTGAAGAAAAATATACAACCTATGTCCCACGTTGGCGCAGGTTCCAGTTTTTACCATGTCACTTTTTACTTGCTCAGATATTATTATTATTATCCAGGACACCTTTGAGGGGCATAGTGTTTCTTTAGGCACCTGTGTGTCTGCTTGCCATCTTCGCTGCAGATCAAGTGGCCATACCATCGAAGGTGCGCTATTCTCGTTGAAAAGAGTACTAGATGGAATATAGAGAGGACAGCAATTAATGACAAAACTGGGTGGCAAGGTGGCACAGTGGTAATGCTGCTTTCTTGCAGAACCTCCAGTTTTATCCCACAGTCCAAACACATGCAAGTTAGATGGACTGGAGCCGAGTGTGTCTGTGTATTTGTCCTGAGATAGATAAGTGGATTAGGAAGATGGATGGATGGATGAATGACTGCCTGTCTTTTCAGTTCTTGTCACCTGATTATATACAATGTACCAGCTCAATAATCTCTCACTGAAGCACACCATTGCATTATCAGTCTGGTAACAGTAGGTAATCTTTGAAACAAAAAGAAATAACCTTCCATGCAATGAAAGAATAAAACTGATCATAAGTGTGCCTTTTTCAGTTATTATTGTCTAGTTGTCTACAGAACAGACACAGCAATTGACACCTGGACATCAAAATTCCATAATAATGTCAGTAATGGGCACTTGGTGGTGGCTTTTCAAGGTGAATACACATGAAGGAAGACAAATGAGGTAGTTCATGATGTGGAGTGCACTGAAGGTCTCATTTTATAGTTGGCTAAATCTCAATGGAGATTTGGGAGCCAACGTCAGGAGGTGGAGAATAAAGCCTGCCAGGAGGAGTGGAGGTGGACTGAGAAAAGAGAGAGAGAAAGAAAAGAGAAGAAGGGGAAAATATAATGTGCTTTTGTGTTTGGTCCTTTGGCACTGTGCTGTGTGGGTGGGAACCAGGAGAAGGCATTTCCCACAAGGAAAATAAAAAGAAGTGTGTGCCGAACTTGTGTCCTGTGTCTTTCTGTTTCAGGTTTGGGCGGCAGGAGCACCCTCTGCAGCCACCCACCTTGATTAAACCAATAGTACACACACATTTGTGTATTGTCAGATCTTTGTTGGACTTATTTTAAATAATCAAATTTAAGAATGAAAAAGTATTAAACCCATAGCTGAAACAGTAAGTGGAATCAAATTAATGAACAAATTAAGAGAAAAAACATGAGATAACATTTGGTTGTCCTATGAAAAAATACAATTCTGCAACAAAGGTTAGGCCTATAAACGAACAAACGTTCAGTTTCCCACAATTGAGAGCTGAATGCAACACAGTAGAAGATTTGTTGAAGGTTACAATCCTGAAAAGGGCTACAGAAATATTTCAAAAAACCAGAGCCTCCATCAGTCCTTCAAAATGTGCACAAATGGAGAAAACTTAGTTATTTAATGGGTCTCTTGCAAAAACATCTAACAATGAAAACCAGCATGACAGCTAAGGTATCTTCAATAACACTAATGGAACAGCATTCTATGGACAGATGAGATTAGATTGGAACATATTGGTAAAATAAGCCTTATTTTAGTGGATCAAGCTGCATAATGTGGAATTGCTTTGCTGCCATAGCACATGGATAAAGTAAATTGGAAACTGTGTCTATTAAATGCAAGTCAGAATAAGCTGGGTTGTGCTGCTTAGGGGTAAACTTAGGTTTAAATTATGGATGCAGTTGCTTGCAATATGGAAACACGTGAGAAGGATAAAAAGACTGAAAAACATTTCTTTTACCACAGCAAACATTTTAAGTCTAGCCACCAAAAAGATTCTTTTAAATTCATTATAAAAACATGACATTGGCTTTCTGTGATAACTTGCTTAGGCATGAATGTATTATTATAGTTCTAATTTAAAAGAAAGACAATTTGGATCAAGAATGCAATAAACCCATACCACTATTTTTATTCTCAAGGTTTTCATTTTATAGTAGACAAAGGAGTTTTGAATCCCACCATCACTGTGACATTCAATTAATGTCTGGGCAGTCTGCAGTAAAAAAAAATCGAATATAGTGTTTCAGGTATTTGCAAACACCAAACGATATGTTTAAAATGACTGCTTACTTGCTTCTGAAAAGAGAGATGTGATCTATTTTCCCATCACTGACAGTATTATTATGCCTTATTTGTCTGCAACCCACAATAAATGTATAAGATGGATAAGCAAAAAGCAACATTGTATTTAATTTTCTCTACTTATCCTGGATGACTGAAACAAAAGATTTACTTGAATATTCAGATGTCAATTTGTCTTTGATTTGTCTGCCACTTGCTGTCAGTTGCTTGCCATTTAATTGCATTTAATTGTATTATGAATTCCATCAGTGCAAGGGTGCTCTCAAAGTGATGTCAATCTGAACACTGAGACTCACTGACTTATGCAGATGTTGTGATAGAGACAAGAGTTACTGCAATTTTCATGATCCTGCAAACGTGAGACAAACAAAGTGTAGTTGTCACTGTCTTCTTTGTAAAAATCAGATTCTGAACAATCTGCAAATTTGTATGAAATACCTTCTCATCTGTGTGGCCCATTCTGAGCATCACGTTTGTAAATAATGTGCAATTCATTAAAGTTCATTTTGTGTGTTAAATAACAGTTCCAGGGCTAACATTTTTCAGGAGACAATGAAGCTAAGCATTTCCACATGCAGTTCTTATTTCCTGTTAAACAGCAATTTTTCTTAATCCAAAATCTAATCCAAATAACAACTATCAACATTTGTATGTATATTCACATTTCATTGCATCATTAAAACATAGCAATAGACACATTCAGAGATTTTGCTCTTCTTTATTATCTAAGAAACACATTCCATTGACCAAATGACACCACAAAGTACAGGGCAAAAGCAGGGCCGGCTTAAATTTGGTATGAAATTAGTGTGTTGCGTGGCAGAAAAATACAAAACAATTGCATTCATCAAAAGCAGGAAGAAGGGAGAAGGTAAACACACAGCAAAAATGCAAGTAAAAATTTACAGCAAGTGTTCAGTGAAATTGGAAGGAAAATAAAGAGGCCAAAAGGAAAGGTGATAAATGTAGCAGGTAAAGTAAGACCTGAGAGACAACTGGAAAATTGACTCAGCGCCGGAATGTTGTATGGATGTAAACTTAAACAAAGTAGATTAGATGACACTTAAGTATCTGCTGTTATCTAAGCAATATAAAGCACAAAGTTTGAGAAGTAACCCAATAGCAATTTAATTTTAGACCAGACTTTTAATTTTAATTTTACAAATTACCTCCTTTGAACTATCCTAATATCAATGATGTACATCTGTAGAATGAACTGTGAAGCCCTTCCAGTGCAGACATTGCAATAATATTCTTATGGAAGATTAAACATTCAGATGACATCTGTAAATGCCATTAAACAGTCAAAAACATACTTCTTATCAGTATTCTAAAATTTTTTCACATATTTAAGGATAACTGTTGATTTCAATAAAATCGCTAGGTTTTTTAATTGCCATGCTGCTACAACTTAATTATAAGTCACTGTGTGTAATTATGATGCGATTAGAACACTATCGTCATTATGCATAATGGTTTCCTTAGCGACTGCTCATTACCACTTTGCAGAGCATGAGCTTTAACTTACACATCATTTTAACCGGGCCTGGGCATTAAATGTAAATCTTAAAAAGCTTGAAAACTTTTTTTCTGTAGAAAGCTCTTGTATCTTCATGTTCTATTTTAAAAGCTATCAATAATGATTCCACACTACTACACAGCATGTATCAGCTTGTCCTTAAAGATTGACTCGTTCAGACAAATCGATTTAGTTTCACATTTCTGTACACTTACTGTTATAATAAATGAAGACCAAGGACTCGCTTTACATTTCAGACCTAACTGGTAAGTTGGATCTCCAGTACAGACATGCACACACACACACCCTGACATGTGTGGATGTCTTAAACTACAGCCAGTTTATGTTAAAATAAGATTTACTGTATAAAGTATTCAAAGTGTTTAGATGAATGATGTTTTGTAGCAATACTTTATGTTAAATTTCTGTTAAAAAAACACAGGATTTTGATTTTTATAATGTATAATTCTTTTAAACTTGCATTAGTCTGTTCGTCACAGAGTGCAGGGTATCAGGTACCGAGACAGTATGTTGTCAGGAAACTTTAAAAAAAAAAAAAAAACAGCGGAGCATTAAATATGGCTCATATTACGAAAACATGAAGTGTCAAGATTTCATTGTGAGAGGGGAAAGGAACTCTATTGTAGCTTTACTTCAATTTTTGAAATTTTTGACTCTTGTATCTATTATTTCAAACACACTTTTTGACAACTACTCCTTCCTAAACTTATCATGTATATTGTTGCCTGCCTTAAATACTGATCTTACATCTGTAGCTTTTTATTTAGACTTTTGTTAAACCTTCACAATCCATGTAAAGTCTGGATGTTACCCTGTTTATGATTAAGTTTTCTCAAGTTTCTTCTGTTTCTTGATGTATCCTAAACTCATGCAGATTACTGTTAATCAGGATCACTAAAATGACTTTGTATGATCAAGTATTCGTGTCAGTGTGCCAATCCTGACACAAACCCCCAAGTTTTCCCTGCTACTTGGGGGACCTGGGTACAGGGCAGGATGCAGATTAATGTCATACCCAAGATGAGGCAATTGCAGGTTAAGAGCCTTGCTCAAAGGTGCAATGGAATAGAGTCACTTCTGGCATTTTGTGGAATTCAAACCAGCAACCTTCCGATTGCCAGTGCAGATCCCTAGCCTCATAGCCACTACTTCACCCTTGACTTATAAGCCCTTTTAATAAAAACACTGGTTTAAACAATTGGCTGAGAAAATTATATTAACAAGGCTAGGCTATAACTGCTGTGGCTGTTGAAAAAAGAACAGCCTACAGCTGGTATGAATAGATGATGATGCGCTGTGCAAGAAAGCACAAAGCCGGTTATACTTCCTTAGAAGGCTGGCTTCCTTCAACATCTGCAATAAGATGCTGCAGATGTTCTATCAAACAGTTGTGGCGAGCGCCCTCTTCTACGCAGTGGTGTGCTGGGGAGGCAGCATTAAGAGGAAAGACGCCTCACGCCTGGACAAACTGGTGAGGAAGGCAGGCTCTATTGTTGGCATGGAGCTGGACAGTTTAACATCTGTGGCAGAGCGAAGGGCGCTCAGCAGGCTCCTATCAATTATGGAGAATCCACTGCATCCACTAAATAATGTCATCTCCAGACAGAAGAGCAGCTTCAGCGACAGACTGCTGTCACTGTCCTGCTCCACTGACAGACTGAGGAGATCGTTCCTCCCCCAAACTATGCGACTCTTTAATTCCACCAGGGGGGGTAAACGTTAACATTTAACATTATACAAAGTTATTGTCTGTTTTTTTTCACCTGTATTATTATCATTCTTTAATTTAATATTATTTATTGTATCAGTATGCTGCTGCTGAAGAATGTGAATTTCCCATTGGGATTAATAAAGTATCTATCTATCTATCTATCTATCTATCTATCTATCTATCTATCTATAGTATAGACACCTCCTGAAAAACCTTTGTTGTTCTTACTCTGTCAGAATAAAAATCAGTTGATAGCAACACATTACGCATATCTTCATACCCAAAAACCCTAGCAAAATGTCCACAGAATGATGTTGTACATTACTGTGTTTATGACTGATTTAATCAGACACAAATAGACAAAAGTGCTAATAAACAGTGTAATACTACAGCTTTTACTAAAGTTTACATTGTACATCACCATTTTAAAGTCAGACAAACTCAGACTTGACAGACCAGCCCTGAAAATATGTTGTAATGAGAAGTCTGAAACATGATGAAAAACTGTGAGCACTCCAAAAAGACAACAAAGTAGACCAGGAGCTTTCACTTACAAGCCCAGAAGAGGCTTACACCAAGTGGGCAGGCGAGTGATGGCCTACGCAGGCCTAACAGTATGGAGTTCGTTTTAAAGTTTTAAATATAAGAGACTGCTAAAATATAATTCAAAAATATCTAACAAATGAGTGAAACCATCGAACTCTGTCTTTTGAAAACAATCTAAGCAAAGAATATTTATAAATGAAGATATTTATTAAATGACAGAAAAAAATACAAAAATGGCACAAGGTCAGAAAAGGATGTGACTAATAAGGCAGTCTAAGGCTAACAAGTTCCAATACGTAATCTGAAATCAGAAATCTGAGTACAGTAAAGAAAGATCAACAAAAAACAGAAAAAATACAAGAAATGCAATATTGACAAACTCTTAATTCAAACTGAATATGCAAAGAATATAAATCCAGAAAGAGAATACAACAGAGGTGACATCAGGGTGGTCCTCCCCCCTGGGAATCCACACACAAAGAATATTAAATGGCATCATAATTAAAGAAACAGTACATCATAAACAAATAATAAATACAGCTAAAAGAAATAATATGAAACATAAAAATTAATAATTCAAAAGTAACAAAATCAATCATAAAACACAATAAATAAAAGGCAGGTAAAAAACATTGGCTGTAAATCAACAAAATGTGCTCAATGTCAGCTTACTGTATGTGTTCAGTGTGAGCAATGGTTTAAACTTAACTAGACCCTAAAGAGAAAAAAATATAAATGAACAACCTAAAAAAAGATAAAAGTGACTTCAGAAAAAAAGCTAAGAACAGTGCTTAAAATTTACTAAAAGTAATGTAAAAACAGTGATGCTTTTTGTTGTTTCAGCCATTTTGTGCCTTGGCTGCCATGATAGCCCAGATACTGTATGCACAGTACTAGAAGTCACCTTGTGTGACAGTTTGTAACTTGGCAGAACATGCTTGCAACAGCCAACATTGTGGAAAAACTCTCTTAATACTTTAATGTTCTATTGATAAAAAAATGTTATTTGGACTTTTCCTAGGCTTATTATGACTTCTGATCAATTGTTTTTCTGACTTTTCACTTTGACCTTTGTCTGTTTACTTGAATAAAGCTGTTCTCCTGGTCCACCTGCTTCCACCCATGTGGCCAGCTATTCCCTCCATGACTCTTAATCAGCAAAGATTCCTTCTGTAACATGACAAAAATGTCATGTGTGTCCACAAGCATGTGAGAACACAGAGCTGTAACCATCTTGTGTTATGAATATATTTATTATGGAAACATTATTTTGGAGAGGCCCTGCTACCAATATGTCGACAATAATTAATTTACTGTCTCTGTAAATGGTAATTTGAGATTAGGCCAACTGCACACATTTCTTCACACATAACTTAATCTATTGAGAAAAAGCATTTTCATGCTTTCATGTATTTTTAGAAATAATTATGCCATTTACAATATGCCCTGCCTAACAGAGTTAAAAAATGAACAACTTGAGAACAGCTTTTAATTCAACAGTATTTTGATTATTCACTTTAGTAAAGTAGCAGACATATGAGATATGATTTTTTAAGTTAAAAACATGACAGTATACAAATACGTGTGTTCATTACACCACTAAAACACTCATAATCTTTAATAACTGCTACAACAGATGACAAGATTTATACATTTAAGCACTCATGAGACAGTCAGATCATTAAACAACCTTGTGTTGAACTTGGCCATTTAAACATTTTTGGCAAAAAGCTTGTTCCACTCAAAAAAAAAAACATTTTTTTCTCTCTCTGTAAAACAGCAAATAGCCAATCTTATCACTCAGGTCCAACAAGTTGAAATTTCCTCAGAGTATGAAATATTATTGTTCTGCATAGTACAACATTGTGAGAGACAGAGTTTACAAAAGTGAAGTGACATTCAGGAGGTAAAATTTAAAACAAAGTACTCAAGGCTTCTCAAGTGGATTGTTAAAAAGGCATATTCCATATTCAGATGTCAGGAAATTATTATATTAACAGCCTCCTATAAGCAAATACAAGCATTTCTGTCACATTCAGATACTAATGTGGTGGAGTACAGTTGTACAATGAAGCCTCTATGCTCAGTTTCAATGAGTATACTAAGTAATGATTTATTAGTATTCACTATTAGGCAAATGAAATAATTGTTGACTGAATAAACTACTCTGAAATAAAAGAAATTTTCTTCCCTATTAATTAACACAATTAACACTAAAATTCAACGACATTTGAGTAACTTTTAATTAAAGGCATTAACTGTTAACTTCATGATTTTATTGTAGACCTGAAGGGACAACACAGTATGTATTTTTAATACAAAGTTCATCTTTTTTATTGCTATATGGAACCATTTATTTATTTTCTAAGCCCATGTTTCCAAACACTGGTAAGCCTATATATCTAACAGCCCATCATAGGGCACACTACTCTCAAACAATAATCAATCATACATGGCTGTATCTGAATTAACAATTAACACAACCTGCAAATCTTTGAGTTGTATAAGGAAACATGAAAAAAAATCACAAGGTTTATCTAATCCAGACTTGTGTATGGACATGAGTAGAGCCTATCAAGGGCAATATGTAATTGAATCTTTTTACTTCATTAGTTAATTTGTTTTTTAAACTTATTCCAGTTTAAGCTTACAGGTAGCCAAATGTTAAGTTCATTATTATGGTAAACATACTCAAACTAGATTACTAGTGTTGTCCCCATTATAACAATGCTTCTCTCTAGTTCGCATACACAGAGGGTCGGTTGTAAAAAAAAATAGCAGTACTTGAATGGGTTGCATATTTGTAAGTAAAATTCACATTTCACATTCAGAATGGTGGGCTGATTGAAGACTAACACCAAAACCTAATCTGGTTTCATCTGTCATGATTCAAAAAGATAGCTCTGTGAATGTTTGGCATATGCAAAAAGTACACTCTGCAGAGGATGGAGTACCTTCTACTGTTCTAATTGGTGGTGAACTGTGGTCTTATTTTAGGGGGTTCACTTTTTAATCTCAGAGGTCACATAAATGGAAGGAGTTGGCCTGATTACACTGTATCTTGGGCTGTAATGAGCCCAAGGATGGTACCATGTTCACAACTGATTCCTACCTTGTTCCTCCTGTTGCCAGAATAGACACAGCCCCCTGAAATACTTAATAGGGTTAAGCAGATTTTAGAGTATTTTGTTATTTTGGATTCTATGCTGTTTTCCATACAAATGATAAAAAAGTAGTATGGGAAAAAGAAATAAACTCCAAACTTAATGCAAGATTTAAATTTCATGTTCATCAAAATACAAGAAAGCACTGTAGATGCCATTCTGAAACAGAAAGGATGATGCACTGCTTGACTGGAAATGTTGTTTTCTTGCTATACTCAAATGCAGTGAGACTTTTTGTAAAACAGATACAGGGAAACAAAGGTCAATTTAAAAGTCTTGTGGGAAAACGTATTTGACTGATTAATAAGCAATTTGGTAACTACTGAAAATCCGCAAGATAAAATCAGAAACCAAAGGAAAATGTTACAAGTTTCAGGTTCAACTTCATAAATGCTAAATTTGAGTTAAACATTCTGAAATTTATAACTCATGTCACACATACATGTGTGGGTGGCAACTAAAGGGCTCAAAAGAAGGTAATTCCATGCCGGACCAGGGGGTGGCAGAGTGCACTGATCCTTTCTCTTTTTTCCCTGCAGACCAACCACAGGAAATTCTGCCTGGGCCCGATGACGAAACCTCCGGCCCTGGGCCTGATCGCGTCTCTTCCGGTTCCAGGCTCAATAATACCACTTCCAGTTCCTCTCCAGATGACATCATCTCCTCTGTCCTGCTTTAAAACTGCCATATTCCTTCTGTTACACCAGTTCTATTTAGACCTATTGTTCAATTTTGCCTTTTTTCAGCCAAACTTTCAAGTATATGAGGTGGCTGCCCAGAACCTTTTTGTTGTGTTAAGGTGTATCATTTCATATTGTATAATGAAATTTTTTCCACAACTGCATTTACAGAAACACATTTAAAAATATGTTACTGGACAAAAAGTGCAGTATGCTATCATGTGCAGATGCTATCATGATTGCAACATTCATAGAAGCATTTGTATTAAAAACTTAAGGACCTTAAACTGAATGGGAGAACAGAATATGAAGTTAAGAAGATGCTCACAATAAATGAAGTGGGGGTGAAAAAGAAACTATATATGAACTAGAATATAATGAAAATATTTTATGTTTGTACAGCATAAATAATATAATGATTTCGCAATCATTGTGAGGAACTTAAAATAAGGTGTGCAATTGATACTGTTTCAGCAGTAATTAATGAATGAAAAATATGCTCAAATTAAAAAAATGAACCAGTATGTCAACTACAAGCACAGAATATGGGGCTGAAAACACAGAGTTCAAAATGTGTACACTTTGAGCTAGTGATGTCAAATTAATTCGGAATGGCAGGAATTGCTACTGGTTTTTGTACTTTTTGAACCAAACCCTTTGCTTTATTAAATTACTTTATTTTCATGTATAAAAGTAACAAGAGAACAAATCTGTAGAATTATTGTTTTATCTTTTGATAGATAGAAATTCGTTTGACTTTTGGCCTGCCTGTTTAACACTCACCCTTGTTTTACTAAAATGGTTTTTAAAAAACAAGTAATTCCCAATGAACAAGCACAGTTGTGCCTGATAATTACTTTCTCCTCTGCAGTACAAATTGTTGTGCATCTGTAACTGTTCTAGAGAACGAATTAGCTTTTTACAGCAATTTAGGAAGAAAAAGAGTGCATAGCAAACATATTTAAAATTCACAGTAAACTTCTATGAATAAAACATTGTGAACTTAGATCATGTTGTCCAAAGTGGCATTTTAAATTCATTTGGCAGCTGCAGAAACTAGTAAATGAGACGTGAAGTAAAACAGGAGCTCTTTAAAAGGCTCTGTCTTCATATTTATTACAGTGAATGCACTACTCTAATTTAAGTGTGATATCCCATGCTGTCGTGAAAGATGTCATCAAACATCAATACTGTGCACCTGGTCACTTCCCCCATGCATAGATCTACTAGTGAGTGCCAGATCCTGTATGGTTCAGTGGAAGAGAGGAATAAGAAAGGTGACTATGTAAGATGGATGAAGTATTTAATAATTCTTTTTGCATTAAAAAAGAAATACAGTATGGTGACAATAATAGTTTAAGAAGACCCCTCTACAAGACCTGATCTGATTATTATAGGGATTTCTTTAATAATGAACTTCACAGCATTAGACTGCAGACTAAGCAGTTAGCTTCCAGATTAGGTAGTTACCCCATCAGTCACAGCATTTAATCAAGGTTTAAAAGTCATTACTCTAGGGTAGCAATGTCAAGCTAATGGTGTGGCTGTTCTCTTTGCTTTTTCATAATCATAACAATTAGTCTTGTGTGAAGTTTGTCCGGACACCACCAGTCGGAGACCACATCTTTATCCAAATTCTTGTTTATTGTCTTCCACACAACAACACAACTCAGTCCCGCACAACAACACAGTGCTTCTAGCCCCAGTCTCCCTTCTCCTGGGCCTTCTCTCTCCTTGTCCCTGGGCCACCTGTACTCTCTCTCTCCAGGAGCTTCGTCCTGCTCCTGCTCCCGACTCCAGCTCACTGACAGGAGGGAGGCGGCCCCCCTTTATCCTCACCCGGATGAGCTCCAGGTGCTCTACCTGACGTCACGTCCTGATGTGGCGGAAGCATCAGGAGAGCACCCGGAAGCACTTTACGACCAGAGGAGATGGAGACTTGATTGTTGCTTGGAAGCATTAATATCTAAACAGCCCCTTTAATCATTCCATATGCCAATATAAAAGGGTATTCCCAACTCTTTTACCATCTGTTGTCTTATCATTTTATACAATTTTTTCATTTAAATTTTCTCATTCCTCTCGCAGTAATACTGGTTTGCATTTCCGTAAAACGCCTCTAACTCTCTCTGACAGTAATATCGCGCATCGCACCGTGCCCTGCGCATGCGCACTTCATCAGAAGACACCCACACACTGACACCTGGACGCACATAGGGATTTTATATATATAGATGGTGTCTTACTTCTACCACACTTGTTCTTCTATTGAAGTGTGACCTCTTAACCTTGATAACCCTGCAGGATGGACAAATGGCAAGTTCCCCTGCACCAGGTGCCTTAATATTTACCGTATCACTTCAATCATTCTAGATACAAAGAGAAAGTATAGGAATGTAAAAGCAATAATACTAATTGTAAAAGTAAAAATACTAATAGAAGAAAGTATAAAATAAAATAAAATAGCAAAATAAGAGATATAGTCTTAGAAAAATGCACTAAAAATTACCAATGTCAAGGGTGGATTTAATCCAGGGCAACCTTTTAATTCAGCAAATGGCATGATGCTTAAATTTATGTTCTCTGATGTAAAAACAAAATGATCTCTCTCTCTCTCTTTCTTTCTCACATGTCTTGGTATCTGGCATTGGTTTCAATGTCTTCACTCTGCTGTCCTTCAGACAGGTCATTATTTACAAATTGTTGAAATTCCACGTGGGGGCCCTGAGACATGTGACATTACACACATTTGATAGGCTAGCTGTCCTTGTGATGAATGACTCTGCTCTAAGTCTAATTGAAACAGCTTTTGATCCCGTGACATCAACACTATTTTCAGTTCCCTTTAGCACTGAGTTATAAACTGACTGAAAGAGACATAAATTACTGGTACAACACAGGAAGAATGTATAAGATCTCTCAGTGTGAATTATCCCTGTAGTTAAATTTACTTCTAGTTCATCCTGGTTTGTTTGAGAAAAAATTAAAACTTAATATAAATAGTCTTCCATCCATCCATCCATTTTCCAACCCGCTGAATCCGAACACAGGGTCACGGGGGTCTGCTGGAGCCAATCCCAGCCAACACAGGGCACAAGGCAGGGAACCAATCCTGGGCAGGGTGCCAACCCACCGCAGGACACACACAAACACACCCACACACCAAGCACACACTAGGGCCAATTTAGAATCGCCAATCCACCTAACCTGCATGTCTTTGGACTGTGGGAGGAAACCGGAGCGCCCGGAGGAAACCCACGCAGACACGGGGAGAACATGCAAACTCCACGCAGGGAGGACCTGGGAAGCGAACCCAGGTCCCCAGGTCTCCCAACTGCGAGGCAGCAGCGCTACCCACTGCGCCACCATGCCGCCCATAAATAAGTCTTAGTTTTAAAAATTGAAATATTCCAGCACAACTCACAAGGCTACTCAGCATCTGTGAATATATCTTGAAGCTCTAGGAACTTCACATCAAATCACATCACAAAGGCCTACAGGTTAGACCCATTTCACACCCTTAACTGACCTAGAGTCAATGTAGGTATGTGCATGAATCCAGCCTGTAATAGACTTACATAACAATTTGGGATTGTCCCATCCTTGTGCCCAATGTTGCCAGAAAAGTCTCTACCTTCCCATGACCCTGTAATAGATAAAGTAGATTCAGAAAATGGCAATATAAATTGCTATATTATGATATAATATATAGTAAGAGGCAAATCTTTATTAATTTTGTCTTCTTGATCTTTCTGTGGAGTATACTTCCATTCTCTAGTGGCTGCTGTCTCTGTGTTGTATTTTTAACAATTTTTCGATTTTAAACATTGTATGCTTCAACACCTCAGACAGCTCAGGCGTCTAATGCATGTGGGTGGCTAGCTTCAGTTTTTCAAGCTTCAATTAAACCTCAAGGGCTTTAGGTAATAAAAGGAACTGTTACTTTCAGGTCAAAGAAGAAAATGCAGGTATTGGATTTTTATTTGTGCACAAAATAGGGAGTACTGATGGCAGTTTAAAAATAAAGTGATTTAACTTGTTTCCATCAGGAATATTAAAAAGAATCAGTCTTTTTATGTGATTTGGATCTCCAGAATATAGACTGACTGAAACAAGTCTGACTGAATGATTATTTGCTGTCTATTAAATGGAAAAAGGGTACAACACAAGCTAGAAATGCAAATGGCGAGGCAAAACATTGTGTTGGAAATGGACAGTTGCTGCTCATTGCAGAAGGACAATTGACAGAGCATTCTAGCATTCATATTTCCAGTTCCAAGTTTCCCAATCACATTATTCCAAATGTCAGAGCTCCTTCCAACTCATGCATAAGTAAGGCAATCTTGTCTGAGGCAGGAACATTACAGACTGCTTCATCAAGGGGAAACATTGATTTTGTCCTTTTCTTCCTCTGTAGAGTCCAGAGTCGGAGCATATGTATTGATGATTGTTATATGGGAACTTTGTGCCACTAGAACGGACAGGGTCATTCAGCAAGGGAGGAGTTAATTCTTAACAGCAAGGGTAATTTCGTGAATCTGCATCTCTGACTGTGGCCAGCCTTTCCAAAAGAATGTGTACCCATCTGTGGATTTGGTGATGGATCCTCCATCAGCAAACATAGATGTCCACCTTGTAATATTGAGTTCTGAGGCTATGACGGCTGTTCTGAGGTGGACGGTCAGTTGTAGTTGAATCCATGAGTGTGCAGACATTGTAAAAACCAAAAATTTATCAGTTTTTTGACTGCATGTAGAGGGTTGACTCGCCAGGTGCGAGTACAGGACCCTGACCTAGTGCAGGTGGGACATACTTTGTTTAGGATGCCTTTTATTGTCCCTTCACTATAAGGGTTATGTAATTGTGTCCTTGGAAAAGAGATGCCTAGTAATGCCAGCAGGAATTGGATGAGGCACTTGTCCTGAGTGTGCCTCTGAATGGCCATCACACAACACCATATGTGAAGTTTCCATACTAAGAACATACACCATCACCCAATGGTAGTTTTCTCTGTCTGATGTTCATCACTAAACTTCTTTGATACAGTAAAAAGGAGGAGGTAGATGGATGAAAGGAAAGGGCATACGCAAAGGAGTTGTTAATATTGGCGGTAGTGAGGAGCCCAAAACTCAATCACACTGCTTCACTTCCTGTCGGGGATCCATGTAGCAAGCCAAGTGCAGCACATCAATGGATGACAGGAAGTTGGAGCACTTTGGATGGACCCTTGGTGTGATGAGTTGGTTAAGTCAGTCTTTAGTCGGGGCCTCTTCTTTGACCTTGCCACCACTGGTGGCCCTACCAGGAGTACACGACTCCTGATGGCATCACTCAGGGGATAATTGATCACACAAACCACTCTGCCAAGTTAAGCTGCTGATTCAGAGGAGGGACATCAAACATGCATAAAACAAATAAATGCATGTCTTAAACTCTTGTCTATGGACTTATAAACATTACCACTGCTAATGCCACCAAGAGGATGTAGCAGACCAGAAAATAACAGAGGGGACAGCAGGTGAGCTGTTGAGCTGTCGTTCTTCTTTTAAATTGTTTTACAGTTAGCAGGAAAGTGGTAGGCAGTCAGCCTACTTTATTAACTCTCAATTCACTGCTCTGAGTGAGGTCACCACTGTATCACTCTTCAATATCAATAACAGTAAAAATAAATGCTTGCAGAATTCATAAAAAGAAAGCTAAGAAGAAACTCTAAATAGTAAAGACAGTGATGCCACCCTGAAGACCATGCATGACATTAACAGTACATTTATATAACTTTTAGGTGTTGGTGAGTTAAAATATGGTGCCAGAAAGTGGAATCTTTTAATCAAATGAAACATGCTAGCAACAATGGTTCCAAATGAATCAGCATTTAAAATCCACTCAAGAGATTAGAATGTACTGTAGAGAGTGAGAGAGAGAGAGAGACAACAATATTTTTTATGAGAGGGGACTGGGAGACTAGTATAGTCAAATATCAGACCAAATTTAGAACCAGGATGTCTAATAGCACTTTGTTTGAAGCCTATACACTAACCAAAAATCAAACTCTTAAAGCTACAAAGAAATGCAGAGGAATCAAGTAATTCTTAATAACAGATAACCAAAAACATGTCATATTTAGCCAAATCGTGAATGCATGCATCAGTTTTTATACAGTCGCTCCAATGACTTCATAAGCATTACATTCTCAAGTCTTTCAGAGAGAAGTTAACATGACAACCAACATGTGAATACACAAAATGGTGATGCCTATAACAAAACAAAATGATAATGTGATAAAACGGTAAATAAAATTTCAAGTCTTTAATGTTACATCAGCAAACTGACTAAATCTGAGAAATGACTAGCAGAAGAAATGAGTAACAAAAAAGGGTCAAAGCCATGAGATCAAAGACATGAGCGTCAAAGTGAAAACAAGAGATAAAAATCATGGTTCAAAAATATCAAAAAAGTCAAGAGACAGAAAAAATACCAAAATACCAACTAGGATAAGGAAGTCATTTTTTAGGTAATCTTTTATCCCTTTCGCATTATTACCCTAAGGATGTGACCTCTGACAATATGCCTCTAGCAATGCATGAAACAGTCCTGAAGAAGAGAACAAAACATAGTACCAATAATACGATATACAGAACGGCAGACAAAATGGTTGGAAAAATTTGAAATCTTTTTATGTGGTTGGAATTTCAGAAAATAAATGTCACAATCATAATCAGGAGCCTCAAAAACAGCTAAAATAACGGCTTAATTTCAGAGACCCATGAAAAAAAGGCATAGACAATAAAAACAAACTGACACCAAACCAAGACCTACTAGGACAAAATGATACCATTGAATTCCATGGTTAAGAAACCCCCCAACTGGATGTATTCTTTTAATAAACTAGCTCCCAAAAAATTATTAAAACATTTAAAAATCCATAGATCACAACACAGAATTGCAATTTCAACAAGCAAACTATAAGAAATGAAAATGTTGCACAACTTGAAAATTTTGAAGACTGTAATGAAGACATAAATAACAGCATATAATATATTTGAAAATGCAAAAAAGCTTGTAGCATGCTGATCACATTATAAGGTCTCATCTGATATGTTCCATGTCATTTCTTCCTAACTATTTCTGATACTGTAATTAACTGTTCTGGTATCTCTCCAAATGTGGTAAGATTATCCCCTGGCTGTAATTACTCAAATGATCACCCATTTCAATTCTCTGACTCCCATCCCTGGGAATTCAGAGATATACCTGAGTACGCAGAACCAAGCTTCAGGCACTATTACCGCTCATGGTAACCCCCAGCATACTAATAAGGGGGCTGTTTTAATCAAATTTTCCACTCCAGAAGCTTTTTTTGGACATCTAATCACAACTATTATTTTTATTTAATGTAGTGGAGAGGTACTAACAATTACTTTCAGATGTCTGTTCATTTTGTTTTCAGTATATGCAATTGAAAGATTTGACTTTAACCACATTGATTGTAGAGACTTTTAGAATGTACTTGAGAGTTTGACATAATTTCCAAGCACAAACTCACACTAAATAGATATAGAAGGCTATCATTCAATACATAATTCCTGGCATTCGGCCATTCATTTTTAGTATTAGTTTTTATTCTTTATCACTCAAGATACGCTTCCTGGCATTCAGCCATCCATTTTTTTTATTAATTTTATATGTAAAATCATGGAAAAGAGATTAACATCTTATGGTACTGAACATCAGAGTGAAATCTAATATGACACAACAGCCTGGTAATTTAAACGTAACACCCTTTAATTGTGGAGGAAAAACAGAACTTAGGCTGACAAAACTGGTAATCACTGGGCACCTAACACCATCTTAATTAACTTCACCACCCTAAGTCAAAAAAGTCCAATCTTCAAGTTGGGTAGCAAGAAAAGTTTTACAGCAGATACCAAACTGAATTTATTCGAAGAAATGTGTCTTTATTTGGAATAGAATTTGCAATTCTGTATTTGTAGAGAAGGATTCAGAAAATTAATGAAATGTAATATTTGTTTTTTTTTTCAGGCTCGTCAATTATGCTGTCATCTTACAGTACAGAGGAATTATATCTCTTGTCTTGTAAATATTCTATCCCTAACTGCATTCTCTGCTACACACTGATTAGAAATTATGTGCTGCTACTGACTCAACATTCAAAGACAGTGCAGACAGTACCTGACAGGTTCTCTCTAAAACTGAAAGTTAAACAAGGAATTTGGCCTACCAATCAGTTTAATATCAGCACGGTAAAGCACAGTAGTGTATTTTTTATTAATCTGACATATGAAAATCTCATCTTTGCATTATAATGACTTAATAGTGATATGAACTGAAATTTTATTCACCTCTCTTGACATATCAGTGCTGAATAGGATTTCCCTGTCTGTTTTTTTAATGCCTGGGACAGAAATGGTTGTCAGAAACCCAAAATAAGACTTTTTTCCAACTTCAAATTGAAAACATAACCCCTTAAATATTAATTTTTCTGACAGATAATGTCATTAAAGAGGATATGAAATAAGACAATCTTTTTATCCTCTAAATGAAAAACCTGATATCTCACCTACTCCTAATTCCTTCCACTAAAACACTGTTGCTGATAATGTCTGTGGTGCCTCACTAACATTTACTGAATTAGGTGATTAAAAATCAATGAATGAAGGAATAGACAAAGAGATAAATACATGCATAAATGGATAAATTACAAGAACATGGAGACAAAGCAGGTGAATGAACTGGTAGAATGAATGGAAAGACCAATAAATGGGTGGCTAAAGAAGGAAACACACAGATGTGCAGTGCATCCGGAAAGTATTCACAGCGCATCACTTTTTCCACATTTTGTTATGTTACAGCCTTATTCCAAAATGGATTAAATTCATTTTCTTCCTCAGAATTCTACACATAACACCCCATAATGACAACGTGAAAAAAGTTTACTTGAAGTTTTTGCAAATTTATTAAAAATAAAAAAACTGAGAAATCACATGTACATAAGTATTCACAGCCTTTGCTCAATACTTTGTCGATGCACCTTTGGCAGCAATTACAGCCTCAAGGCTTTTTGAATATGATGCCACAAGCTCGGCACACCTATCCTTGGCCAGTTTCGCCCATTCCTCTTTGCAGCACCTCTCAAGCTCCATCCAGGATGTCTCTGTACATTGCTGCAGTCATCTTTCCCTTTATCCTGACTGGTCTCCCAGTCCCTGCCGCTGAAAAACATCCCCACAGCATGATGCTGCCACCACCATGCTTCACTGTAGGGATGGTATTGGCTTGGTGATGCATATTGGCCTCCAAACGTGACGCCTGGCATTCACACCAAAGAGTTCAATCTTTGTCTCATCAGACCAGAGAATTTTCTTTCTCATGGTCTGAGAGTCCTTCAGGTGCCTTTTGGCAAACTCCAGGCGGGCTGCCATGTGCCTTTTACTAAGGAGTGGCTTCCGTCTGGCCACTCTACCATACAGGCCTGATTGGTGGATTGCTGCAGAGATGGTTGTCCTTCTGGAAGGTTCTCCTCTCTCCACAGAGGACCTCTGGAGCTCTGACAGAGTGACCATTGGGTTCTTGGTCACCTCCCTGACTAAGGCCCTTCTCCCCCGATCGCTCAGTTTAGATGGCCGGCCAGCTCTAGGAAGAGTCCTGGTGGTTTCGAACTTCTTCCACTTACGGATGATGGAGGCCACTGTGCTCATTGGGACATTCAAAGCAGCAGAAATGTTTCTGTAACCTTCCCCAGATTTGTGCCTCGAGACAATCCTGTCTCGGAGGTCTACAGACAATTCCTTTGACTTCATGCTTGGTTTGTGCTCTGACATGAACTGTCAACTGTGGGACCTTATATAGACAGGTGTGTGCCTTTCCAAATCATGTCCAATCAACTGAATTTACCACAGGTGGACTCCAATTAAGCTGCAGAAACATCTCAAGGATGATCAGGGGAAACAGGATGCACCTGAGCTCAATTCTGAGCTTCATGGCAAAGGCTGTGAATACTTATGTACACGTGCTTTCTCAGTTTTTTTTATTTTTAATAAATTTGCAAAAATCTCAAGTAAACTTTTTTCACGTTATCATTATGGGTGTTTTGTTTGTAGAATTCTGAGGAAAAAAATTAATTTAATCCATTTTGGAATAAGGCTGTAACATAACAAAATGTGGAAAAAGTGATGCGCTGTGAATACTTTCCGGATGCACTGTATAAACAGACTTATGACGGCCAGATGAATGGAAACAGTAAAGCTTAAAAAATATTTTGTGTTATTTTTTAAACTTAGCCAGTTAATATGAATTAGGCTGTGGAAAAGCAGTAGTTGTTCTTCAGTTAATTTCTGCTTGTGAGAACACTGCAACTGAAGATAAACGTGTAATATAACATAATATTCATAAATCTGTTAAAGCAATTCCATACTATGCCTTGTCACTATCAGTGTATAGTTGGGCTGTTAGATTGAACAACACAATCTTATTTGAAGGCAAACAGTGATTTTCAAATGTAAAAGAACAGTCCTTTATTTTACCTCGCAAAATTTTGGCTTTGTGTTACTCCAGACACATTATGCTGCAATACTTCTGTATTTCCAAGGTAGTGACATTCATGTCACTGGTTACTCTTCCTATGAAGTCAGTAGACGGATTGGGAGAACATGAGGGGTCATGAGGTCACTGGAAAGGGGTGTGTGGCGCTCCCAATATCTATGCAAAAGGACGAAGGTCCTGGTGCTTCCTGTCTTGCTATATGGTTGAGACATGGACACTATCCAGTGACCTGAGATATAGACTGGACTCCTTCGGTACTGTGTCTCTTCGGAGAATCCTTGGGTACCTTTGTGTCGAACGAGCAGTTGCTCACGGAGTCCCGAATTATGCACATTACCTGCATTGTGAGGGAGCGTCAGTTATGACACTACGGCCATGTGGCTTGATTCCCTGAGGGTGATCCGGATTGAAGGATCCTTATTTTTGAGAACCCAAGTGGCTGGACGCCAAGGGGCCACCCACGTCACACCTGGCTGTGGCAGATAGACGGCCAGGGTGGGACTGGACCACATGTCTGCCTGGGGGGAATTCCAACCAGGATCGAAGTAGCGTGGCAGAGCAGCTCCAAAGGTTAATAGGGAGATCAGCTGTTCATGCATCCATTACCGGTTCAGCCAATAGCCGCATTACAGCACCAGGTTCTGTAATTAGTGCACCTGCATTCCTATCAGTTTAAAAGGAGCCTGTGTAGGATGGAGGGAAAGGACCAGAATCTGATGAATAGGAAAGTAAAATCAGAATCATAGAATGTCGGTTGGTATGGTTGTGAGGAGGCAGAGCCGTCAGTGACCCAGGCAGCAGGATGTGGGAGACCAGCACTGAGTGTTCCGACAGATTCTGAAGAAGGATGTCGGAACTAGAGCCAGAAAAAGAGACCATAGCTGGAGTGACAAGAGAGAAAGACAGACCGGGCTGAAAAGAATGAGAGAAAAGTAAAAGAATCAGATGTCTGCATGGTATGATTGTTTGGTTTTAATAGATTATTTATTGCTGGTTTTAATTCACAAAGAACAGTGATTTTATGGATTATTTATTAATTTATTTTATTGCCCTGCACTGTTTGCACTTGTTTTGACTGTTAAAGATTAAAGTACTAAAATCTTTTGCACCACACTCTTGCCTTGTTGAGTGTCCTCATTGACCTGGCTCATCTTATTACATGACTATCAACGAAAACTAACAGAGACAGCTGTCTGCCAAGTACATTTTTTAACTGACTTACACCATGCTTTTTACAGACTGATTAAGGGTGGATGTTGCCAATAGCTTAAGTTCTACTTATTACCCGAGATTCTAAATTTAAGGTTAAGATGAATTTGGGATGCACTCTTCAAAATAAATTGTCAAAGGCTACAGATGCTACTTATACAGTCATTGACTCCTTTATGCTTTCATCTGCTTTATAAAACAAAAAAAATATAAGCTGACCATTGGTTCTTTATTCTAAAGAAAAATGCAGTAGTTATTTAATAATTTATATGAACACAAGATTCTGGGTAGGGCGGCACGGTGGCCCAGTGGGTAGCGCTGCTGCCTCGCAGTTGGGTGATCTGGGGACCTGGGTTCGCTTCCTGGGCCCTCCCTGAGTGGAGTTTGCATGTTCTCCCCGTGTTTGCGTGGGTTTCTTCCGGGCGCTCCGGTTTCCTCCCACAGTCCAAAGACATGCAGGTTAGGTGGATTGGCGATTCTAAATTGGCCCTAGTGTGTGCTTGGTGTGTGGGTGTGTTTGTGTGTATCCTGCGGTGGGTTGGCACCCTGCCCAGGATTGGTTCCTGCCTTGTGCCCTGTGTTGGCTGGGATTGGCTCCAGCAGACCCCCGTGACCCTGTGTTTGGATTCAGCGGGTTGGAAAATGGATGGAAGATTCTGGGTTGCTGCTTAGTAGTTTACTCCATACAGACATTAGGTGTGAATTCTAAAATTGCATCATAGACTGAAAATATATTATTATTCAACACTGTCAAAAGATATCAGTAACTCTGGAAGCTCACATATTGTAAAAGTGTATATTATACTTGACCAAATGATATAATTAATAGTAATTTACATCTAAATTTAGCAAATCCTGTTTGAACTAGTGATATTACAGAAGCTTTTGCAAAAACTCTCACCATAATTTTGGCACTGTTGTTGGTTAGGTGAAGCAGTGACATGCATTGAGGTTTATGGCTGATGAGGCACTGACTCCTTCAGAGTCAGATTTACAAATATATGAACCCAAAAGAGTAGCTTATTTACTATTCAGCTGGCAGCATGCACTTGACTACTGGTTATTTTTCATATCTCATTAGCACATATTTGTACATATTTGGCCATTTATAGCAGTGAGAGACAGCAGAGACAACACAATTGCTCTGCACCTTCCATGTGTTCTAAATTTGCCATTGCAATTCCACAATTCATACTCATTCAGCACAAATGAAAGTATAGAGAGGTGTACAATAAAAAAACGGATTTCAATTTTTGACCTTAATTGAAATATTTAGTTGTTTTTAAAAGCTTTTAATTCTGATGCTTTAATCAATTTTAATACATACTGTTGCAACAAAAGAATAATTTATTTATGGTCAAAATTTAGTTTTTAAATATTGGATTGTTTTTTTCTTAGTCTGATCCCATTTTTTATAAAATTGAAAACCGTTTATGGTCTTACCTTTACTTGTAAATGAACTACATGCGCCTATCCTTCATGAAAATCTCCTTCACTTTCTTTTAAAAGTCCTCCTTATTTTCTTTTAGTTTTAAAAGTCTTAATCTTCCATTTTGGCAGTCAGTCGGTACAATAAATAAAAATAAATGGACTGCTGCAGTGCACTTGACTTTCTAATATCGCTAACTTATTGGCACCCAGACCCTCTACATAGAAGAACAACAGCAACAAGCACCTGTTGGGCTCACATCCGCCCCCTTCAGTGTGGCACAGTACTGTCTGCCTCACCCCGTGCCTTTTCATTGTGGTTTTGTGTCCAGTCAGCAAAACTAAATATGTCACACATATTCATTAAAGATATTAGTCAGACTGTGAAAAGTCAGGGTGTATAATAAATGTGTCTGCAAACATTATATTGGCGACATACAGACAGACAGCAACTGGCACGAGCCAACTGCATGCATCAATCCAGTGTGTGAGGGAGAGCACAGTCTGAGGTGAGGTGAGGCTTGTCACTGCTGCACCTTGCAATTTTCCCCTGTATTTGAACAGGAAATGCACAAATTCATTGATTTTGACTATAAAAATTATCAAAATTATAGGAATCATACAGAAAACAAATTTATAGCATAGACCAGTGAACAAATTTATTTAGTCTCCCCTGACTGCATGTCCCTGAGGTGAAGGGTTTGCAGCATGGGCACTTTCAAGAAATATTTATTCTGGCAATTGGCACATGGTATAGCAGTTTTAGTATTGTATTCTTCTGTAACTTCCTATAATGTTCAAAAGAAAAGCACCAATTTTGTGAGAGCAAATGCTGTAGAAAGCAGAGATTTTATAATGCGTTTTAAGTAGGAGCTGGACTCAAAATAGACAAGGACATTTATCAAAGTTGGCACAATTAAATTGTCACTGATTTTTGCAGTGTTACAAAGACAACACTAGATCAATACCATAAAACGAAACACAGGACAAAAACAATAAATCCTTTCCCTAACTGTTTTTCTGGTAGTCCTGACCACATAAAGGGAACCAGCTCTGGATGGGATACTAGCCAATTCCATTATATAATAATTCTCATTATTTTAGAAGAATTACTATATGTTATTGATTCCAATAATCTCACCACAAATGAGAGTGATCAGGCTATGATTTGCTCAAAAATTGTGAACCTGGCATGCATTACACTTGGAAAATAACATCCATCCATCCATTCTCCAACCCGCTGAATCCGAACACAGGGTCACGGGGGTCTGCTGGAGCCAATCCCAGCCAACACAGGGCACAAGGCAGGGAACCAATCCTGGGCAGGGTGCCAACCCACCGCAGGACACACACAAACACACCCACACACCATGCACACACTAGGGCCAATTTAGAATCGCCAATCCACCTACCCACGCAGACACGGGGAGAACATGCAAACTCCACACAGGGAGGACCCGGGAAGCGAACCCGGGTCCCCAGGTCTCCCAACTGCGAGGCAGCAGCACTACCCACTGCGCCACCGTGCCGCCCGGAAAATAACAGATTTTTTATTATTTATTTCACTGAAGCCTGTGAAGCCCTTAAAGACAGAAGCTCTCTGTCGGGCTTCTAGCTGCCCACAGTTTTCTATGGATCATTTCCTGCACCCTCGAAGCTGTGTGTCAAAGTAATTGTCTTCTTCCAGGCTCTCCTAGGTAACCTGGTCTCCATCTAGAAACACTGTTCTCCCATTTGCAAGTGACAAACGTTTTAAACAATTTCCCAGACCTCCACTGTCTTTCTCTCTCTATGCAACTTGTCTCTCTTGATCAGTCCCTAGGTAGAGAGTCAGATACCCCTCGCATCTTCTGGGTGCTCCTCTTTCTAGCATCATAGTATCCAGCATCACAATACGGCATTCTGTCATTCCTGGTTTTCATTCTCCCAGCTATTGCATATCTCACAAATGCACTAATGACGGGTTCTTCCTGTTCTTAATTGTCCCTGCTATTTGATCCTTGCATGATAAATTCCTCCCTCTCTGCCACAGTAGATTTCTCCACTTCCAAGGTTTTATGTGATACTTCCTCTAATCTGTGCCATCTTTATAGATACCCTGCAACAGTAACCTCTTGTCAGCAAGATAATTCTTTACAATATATATGACACAGTGTTCTGTTTAGATTTTGTTATGAGCTTTAACTCTGTTTTGCTGTAAATGTGTATAGAGCTGTGAGCTTGAACTTTGGAAGTACAGTACTGTTTGCAACATAGGGCAGAACTGCTGTCTCACAGTAAGGAGACCAGGGACCAACCACCATACCTCAGTGGGCTTTTTCCAGGTTCTCCAGTTTCCTGCCATTGTCCAAAGACATGCAGGTTAGCTGAACTGTCAAAACTAAATTGGCCCTACTGTGTACATGTGTGTGTTCACCCTGCGATGGACTGGCACCCGATCAATGGTTTGTTTTTGCACTGCGCCCAATGCCAGCTGAGATAGGCTCCAGCCAAACCCAAGACCCTGTTTTGGATTATGCTAGGTAGATGACTATATAAAATAAACAGTCGAATAGTATTGCACTTAATTTTGCAAACGTTTTTCACTAAGAAATGTACTATGCTGACACTAGGTGCCATGTTATTTGTGCAACAGCAGTCATCTATATATATAATTCTCTAAGCCGCCGCCAGAGCGGGCAAGACACCCATGAAAGCACGCAGGAAGGAGCCATGCCCACACCCATGAAAGCACGCAGGAAGGAGCCACACCCACCAACTCTAAGACCATTGGATACAACGAAAACTCGCAGAGCCACGCCCACCAACTCGGACGCGACGCCTCGGAAAACACGCTGTCATTTCTGTTTGTCTGTGCTACAGTCCACATGCAGCTCTGAGCCACGTTGACTTTTCGGTTACGACGCACGACCGCGTGCAACATCACAAACTGTTTTACACGCTACATACAGCAATTCGCATCCACGATTTGGTCCTGCAGGAACACAGAAAACGTTTCCCCGCCCACCAACACTCTTTATTCCCAGGCCCGCGTCCACCGCATCAGCGACAAACATGCGTCTTCTTAGATGGTCCTGCAGGAACACAGAAAATGTTTCCCCGTCGACCAACATTCCTTATTCCCTGGCCCACGTCCACCCTTGCTCTCTAGGCATTCCCACTGCCTGCTCATGTGCCCGGATGCAACAACTCACCAACCACCCTGTAAGTCGCTTTCGTCTGTGCTAGGAGTCCACATGCACCTCTGAGCAACGATGACTTTTTATTATTCTTTTCGGTTATGACACACGCACCACCATCGCAAACCGTTTTACACGCCATGGTCTTAGAGTTGGTGGGCGGGTCTCTGTGAGTTGCTCTTGTGAGCGGGCACATGACCAGGCGGTGTGTATGCTTTGAGAACGAGGGTGGACATGGCAGGACCATGTAAGAAGAGGTATGTTTGTCGCGGATGTGAATTGCTGAATGCAGCGTCTAAAACAGTTTGCGAGGGGTATCCCATGGGATCCTTAAAACAATCCTTTAAAACTGAGGTTAAAACACAATGAAGGAAGCAGTCTTTAAAACCCAATAAGCCCTGTGCCTGTGTTTCATTGGCGTCTCACCTGCTTCACCGATGCAGGCCCTGCAACAGTCGAGACGCTCTCTCAGCAGCTGGCCTTCTCTGTGCCTGACTCCACTATAGGCTGCAACAAAAAAATTGAAAGTACAGGCGCATTTGTTTCACACAAGCTGTGTGTGTGGGTGGGTTGGTGTTAGTTAATTAGTTACTAGAAGGATTTCAAGATTTAATATGCACAAGCGGTAACACTGCAAAAGCAGCCCAAACCAGAAAAGACGGCTGGCAAAAAGTGGCCGACAAATTAAACGCGTGTGCATTGTACTTACTGAAAGCAGCGTTACAGATTTTGCAAATGTTCATTTTTTCCCTCTGCTTAAAAAACATTTAAAAAGCAGCATGATTCTGCGGCGTATACTACGCCGCGGGTTGGTATGCAGCGTGTAAAACAGTTTGTTTGTCGCGGATAATTTGCCTTTTACTATTACACGAAGACAATTTCCTGTTAATACTTCGTTACAATGATATAGCGGTGTTCTCAGTATTCAAAGCGCTATCCACACAGGGAGGAACCGGGAAGCGAAACCACAATCTTCAACAGTCTCCTTACTGCAAAGCAGCAGCACTACTACAGCACCACAAGGCAGTTAAAGAATACACCGGGCTCGATTTTGTTTTCACTTCTCTTTACAGAGATCGGGTCGTAGATAGCATTGTTGCAATGTTACTTTTCTTGGTGGCTTATTACATTACGGATGTTTCACATTTTCATTTTTTCCCCTGTGCTTAAAAGACATTAAAAAAGTGTTTCTCAACTGTGACTCCAGAACATCTCAGTACGCAAGCTATATTAAGCGTCAACAACGAAGACTCGCTACACCTTAATCTACAAGTTCTGACACTTATCCCTAACGACGAAGTAACTTTCACCAGCATGGCCTTCTTCATCACAGACGATCCCGCTTTCAGTCACGGACAATTATATGTTGCTCTCTCCAGAGGTCTATCTTTTCATTCACTCACAGTGGTATCCACAAACCCACCCCATTTGGACAACTGTGTCGTTCAGGAAGTGTTCACCCATCAATACATAATTATGCAGCGTATGCTACGCCGCGGGTTGGCTAATAACATTATATATCATAAATGAGTAAAACATAAATAAAAAAGTTGGAGCAAAAGCATTTTTCACAAGACAATATGAAAATAAATTCAATTACTTTTGTCTAGCATAATGCATGCTGGAAGAATAGAAGTTACTTACTGTATGTATTGATTACAATAACCTTTAAGAAATGTTGGTTTGCAAATGTATCTAAATTTCTCCAAATCATCTAATTATAAATAGGTTAACTAAAGGCCGACTGCATCCAACTGAGGTCATTTTAAATGGATGTAATTACAAGGGAATCATTTTAATGACTTTCTTACTGCAATAGCCTCTGTGAAGTAGGGCTCCCTGTGTTGGCTCAGTTGTTTAATTTCATACTTTATGATCAAAATTATTCCTATTTTAATTAGACCTCATTATATAGCATTTAGTAATGCATGGTCTAATAGCATTTCCATTTTCTTAATTTAAAAATTATGTTTTGTGTACTTGATCTGTCTGCGGTGGGTTGGCACCCTGCCCAGGATTGTTTCCTGCCTTGTGCCCTGTGTTGGCTGGGTTTGGCTCCAGCAGACCCCCGTGACCCTGTGTTCGGATTCAGCGGGTTAGAAAATGGATGGATGGATGGATACTTGATCTGTGAGAAGTAATTTTGTGTCTATACAAAATGATGCTTGCAAATCAGACAAAAATTCTATTATGAATTCTACATCTAAGTTAAACAAGGAAATTAAAGAATTTTCAGGATGCTCCTTACTACTGTTAAGAATTTCTGAAAATGTTTTCCTCCATAATATATACTCTAGTATAAAAGGCTAAAACATTAAGTGCAAAATGTAAGAGAAAACAAAAGTTCAGAAAAAAAACATAAAATTAATTATCAATGAAGTCTGCTTAGGACATGAATCACAAACGCCTGGACGCCTTATGAAGGCTTGACATTCAAACTTGAACCTAACTATTTTAATAAAAATGGCTGGATTTGATACTGAAATATCTTAACTAAAATATAACAATGACAATGGATTGAAGATTCTACTCTGATTCATAAAATTTCCTATGCCTTAATTATTCATGACATTAATTATTACTAGTCACATGATAGTTTATTCCTGATCTACTAAAAGCTGCAATTGGAAGTTATTTATAATTTTAAACTTCAAAAATAAAATTAAAGATATACATTACTCACACCAAAAACTAACAAACTGGATAACCTACAATTCACTTGGGCAGAAGAAGAAACTAGAAATCCACATAATTGTAATTTTGTTTGCTTTGTAACACCTATTGTAATATTGTATGCTATTACTGGCTCTAGTATTAATAAAGTTTAATAGTTGATGTTGTGTCAGACAGCCAGGGCCCATGCCTGACCGGGACACCCCTTCTGTACTTGGTCCGGGGGAACACAGTACCTCCCCCAGAACACTTGGTGGCAGCCCCTCTGGGTGACAGTGGTGCCTCAGATACTCGCAGGGCTCCCTGGGAGATGGAATTCTCCACAGCCCTGCTGGGATCCAGGGTGGCCGCCAGGGGATGCTGCAGGGGTTCCTGAGCCCGTCTGGGCGCTTCTTCAGCCACATCCAGGAGTGCAAACAGAAACGGTTGATCAAGCAATTGGAGCACTTCCGGGTAGACTATTAAAAGAGCCAACAGCCACCACTCCGGTCACAGAGTCGGGAGGAGGGAGAGAACACTTGCCGGGAGAAGTGGTGGAGAAGAAAGAAGAGGAGTTTATTTGTGTTTGCGCTTTGTGTTTGTGCTTTGTGCTTAGTGTGGGACTGTGTTGTGCCTGAGGGACACAGGGAAGACATGGCCCCCAGGTAAAGAAAAATAAAAAGTTTATTTATTTTACGGGTGCCTCCGGTGTCAGTTTGTGTCAGGTCGGCACTCATATAGCATCTTTATCACACTGTGCATAGAAAGAATTGAACCTGAGTCTCTGGACCTGACAGTCCTATCCAATTTTTGTTAACACGTAATCCATTAAACTTTTTAACAATCTCAAATAAAAGTCATTACATCATAAAGACAAATCATTCACCACTGTAAACCTACCAAAAGTAGTGTGGTTTAAAAGTTACCAATGTATCAGTCTTTTCGATTAACTGTAAATTATTCACAAAACGTAGGTTGGTGAAATATACACAGTTATAACCTGTTAACCCCAAGTTCTGAATCTGATAGCAGCATGGCAGAAATGCTTGGTTCCAAAACATTAATTAATTTGTTAGATTTTTTCCTTTTGCAAAACTCTGATGCCTTACAGCATTTAGAACAAGATATGATGTCTGTTTGTCTACAGTATGTGAGCATCTAGAGGTCCTGATATCTTTGGACACAGAAGTCTTTTGATAGTGCTGAAAGGAGATATCTGTTCCCTGTACAATGCATATTTGGTTTTGAACATAACATATGTGCCTTGATTAAACTACTATACTACAATCTAGAAGTCACATTTAATTTCTGACTTCCTTCCATAGTCTGAAAACATGCCTTTAGGTGAAATTACTAGCCTGCATGTGTATGGGTGTGAGTCTCATTGTGTCTTGGGATGAAGTGGCCATAGTGTGCTCCACCATTATTTCCACTGCTACCAAGATTCCTTCCACTACAACCTGCACCTGCACAGGAGATAGATCATTCAAAAAATAAATCAAAGGTTTAAAACAGAGAATGCTGCTGAATTGCTATTGCTGTGTTCAAATTTGTGAAATCCAGGGGAAAAACATAAAGCTCTGCATTAGAAGTGTTGGCAAAGAGTATGCTGGTGCTCTAAAATTAGCATATATTGCTGTGTGGTTTGAGAATTTATTTGTAATTACTGCTGATATAAAGTGTCAAAAAAAGAAAATCACACATCAAGTTTTTTGCTTCGTCATACGCTACATGGTCAAAGGTTTGTGGACACCTGACCATTACACCTATATGATCTAGTTGAACATCGCATTCCAAAGTCGTCAGAATTAATATGGAGTTGGCTAACCTCTTAGGGGCTATAACAGCCTCCACTCTTCTGGGAAGTATTTCCACAAGATTTTGGGAGTTTACCTGTGGGAATTGGTGTCCATTCAGCCAAAACAGCATTTGCTATGTCAGATGCTAACAGCTGGTGCTCATTCGGCATTCCAATTTATCCCAAAGGTGTTAAATATGGTTGAGGTGAGGGCTCAAGTTCCTCCATAACAAGGTTATCACACCTTGGGCCTCATGTATAAACGGTGCATACGCACAGAAATGTTGCGTACGAATGTTTCCACGCTCAAATCGAGATGTATAAAACGTAAACTTGGCGTAAAGCCACGCACATTTCCACGGTAACTCATACCTTGGCGTACGCAATTTATCCGCCCGGTTTTGCAGACTGGCGGCACCCAGCGTCAAAGCAGTGCTACTGTTCCTGTGTGGTCACCCTTTCTTTCTTAGATCCACATTTCTGGAGCGGCTTTATAAATACACTGAAATTAACTGCATATTGTTTATTAGTGTAATGCATCTGGTTGTAATTAACCGGTAGCAATATAATGGTCCAGGGAATAGCCATAGTATTCCAAATATCATAACTGCTTTAGCGTTGTAACTCTCACTGCATCTTCATTCAGCTGATCCCGCTAAGGGTTGCCACAGCAGATCATCTTTTCCCACATTATTCTCACTGCACCACTCGGAGTATTTATATCACTGTATCTGAGTGGGAAATCACAGCAGCAGCTGATCGGAAAGAGAATTATCGGTACACAGCATGAAGCAGACGCTGCCTGAGCCACAGCAAAACGCTTTAGAGACTTCCCTGTACGGATTTTGCGGTTTAGAAACAGTTTCATCTCAAGAACTATAAACGCACTAAATCAGTCCATCAAGTGCTCCTTGTAGAACTGTTTGTACTTATAAGTACAATCACCTCACTGTAAACTTGGGATACAGTTATAATATTGCACAATCTGCGCCACTTTATAAAGCGCGTATTTACATATGATGACGGTATTCATTTTTAAGATGAAATGCAGCAAAATATGTTGATTATATTATACAGATAAAACTTTAACGTCATTTAAATAATCTGTATTGTTAATAATTAAACATGTGAGGACACGGTGCCGCAGTGCTACGTAGTTCAATAATTGTTCCTGCATTGCATTGTATTCTTGCTGGTGCTGACGTGACACTGGAAATATAGACGGATAGAATAATTAAACACGTACTATGAAGATATTTCAATGTTCCTTAAAAGTTTTGAAGAATCGGCATTCTAAGCTTACAGATGGCTTCACGTCTATTACATAGCTGATTGTGTGGCAATTGGGTTTTTGGAGAAAGAAAAGTAAGGACAGGAATTGGAGGTTAGTACGTTTGAAAGAGACAGTACTGCTGTGATAAATTATTTCATTGAAGGTCGCGCATGGCGCAGCAAGCCTCTTGCGTGAGACACGAACAAGCACTGCGCCACCGTGTTTCCATGTTTAATAACATGCTTTCATTCCTATCATCATGAAAAAGATATCGCATATACATCTAATTTTTTTAATTATTCAGAGAGCTGTAATTTCACGAATGTAATGGATTATGTGTCCTATCGGAGAAAGAGAAAGCCTGTTTAAAAAGCAGATAGTGATTCACACACATAGAGCACATAGAAGATCAAATACAGAACAAAGCATTTAACATGCTACTTTAGTTACAATGGGATTTGAGAAAATAGTAAATTAAACGATTTTAAGATGAAGTTTATGATGTTCTACTTTAATGGCAAAATAAACTACGTGATTAAAGTGGAAATTTAGAGATTAAAGTTGACATTTCGTGCTTTTTTCCCACTGTGTGCCTTTTTTTTTTGTCTGTACCCTAATAAGCTTTCATATGACACTCAGACGCTGGGCTACGACTCGCCTTTTCACGGCGACTTTGATATGTGATTTCTTTTTTATTTCGGGCACTGTGCGACTTTGTGAACTTGAGCCTTCAAGTTTCTCCGACACTCTGTCACTCGATCAACTTCCTTTTGTTGATTATACCACTGTTTATACCACCAAATAGTCGGTTTTTCCTTTGCCTCCACTTGGTATTCACTGAAATTCTTATATTTTCCCCCGTGCTTTTCCCATTGTCTTTTCACAGAAGGCTATTTATATTGATTTGCATATTCAAAGAGGCGTAATTCTGGGAGGAGTTGGGGCGGGACAGAAGGCGCGTGCACGTGCGTTACTTTTCACGCTGATCGGATTTATGTAGTGGAAGAACATGAAGGTTTGCGTACGTACAGATTCCTGCATCTGGATTTTTCTGTGCGTACGCACATTCCCGCTTTTGTGCTTACGCCATGTTATAGTGTGAGTTCTACGCACGCCGTTATACATGAGGCCCCTTGTCTTTATGAACTTGGCTTTGTGTACAGGGCCACAGTCATGCTGAAACAAAAAATGGCCTTCCTTAAACTGTTGCCTAAAATGTCATTGTATGCTGTAGGATTACCAGCACCCTCACTGGAATCAAACGGACCAGATTAAACCCTGCCATTATCCCTCCTCCACCAGACTTTAGGCTGCACATAGTAATCTTAGGCTAGTGTGCAGTTGCTCTGCCATGGAAATCTATTTCATAAAGATCCCAACACACAGTTTTTATGTTTACGTTGATTCCAGAGGCAGTTTGCAACTCTGTTCTGAGTGATGCAAAACAGGGTAGATGATTTATATGAATTTCAGCACTTGGCAGCCCTGCTCCATGAGTATTCTATCTCTTCATGGCTGAGCTGTTGTTGCTCCTAAACACTGTCACTTCACAATAATGACACTTACAGTTGACTGCAGCAGATCACACAGAACAGAAATTTCATATAATGACTTGTAGCGACTTGGGACACTATGACAGTGCCATGTTTAAAGTCATTGAGCTCTTCAGTATGACCCAATGTCTGTCAATGGAGATTCCATGGATATGTGCTTGATTTTATGTACCTGTTAACCTGGGTGCAGCTGAAACGCCTGAACTCAGTAATTTGGAGCAGTGTCCACATTCCTTTGGATATTGTGTAGTTCTCCAATGAAATTATGTTAATTAAGATGGCATGAACAATAATTAGGAACTCTTTCAAGGAAAGTAATAATTAACAGTACCATAAATTGACCAACACCTTAGGAAAACAAAACATTCATTATACTGTATCTTGATAAATAAACTAATAAAGCTCTAATTAGGTGTGTACCATAAACATACTATATACATTAAAATGATTAATATACTTCACCACTAGGTCTTCATTTCTTTGCTGCTCTTCACAAACGTCAAACAGTTTAGCTCTTCAGCCTGCCTATATGTAAACAACAATTGTGTTGCCATTTTACAATGTAATCCTGTTTTACCTTGCACCATTAATAATGTCATATAAAATCTGATTCCAAAAGCTGCATGGGCTGTCTCATTGATATATGTACCTTGTCTTTTAGTCTGTTTATGTCCAAAAAACAAAATTCAGACAAAATACTATTTAAAGGTTGTTTTCTAGATCTAGTAGTTATATATTTTAATGCTTTAAGAACAGTATTATTTACATATTGTGATTATATTAGATAGCATCCAGATGATAAGCTTTTCATCATTGTATACTGACATAGATTAATTCTGTTCTTCCTGGCAGAAAATCCTCTATTTATCATAAGTAGTCTATATATCAGCACTGAGCACTGAGTTATAAGTATGTTTAGCTGTGGCCATGCCCTGTTAGACCTTTTGGGTAAATTATGCTGTGTAAGCCTCACATCATACAGGTTTATAAGACTGAAGTGAGATAGGAAGCCATATAGATGAATGAAGGAGTGAATGGCCACGCACAAAAGAATGCCAGTCTTATCATTTTAATATTATATGCTGGTTCATGGAAGACCTTGTTTGAAGGTCTTCCCATACAGGATCTCCAATAGACTACAGAATATATAAGTTTACAAGTCTTCAGAAAGTAAAGGAAAAAATAGAATAAATCAGCAATTCAGAAGGAGTCCACAGAAATAAAAAGCATACATAATACAGTAATCACACCAAGGGACGATATGCAATCAAGCAGCTGTTACCTATTATGCTAATATTTTTTTTCAACTCTGCGAATTACACTAGTCTCTAAAGCAACACTAAATTAACGCAACCTTGTAGGGAGATTTTTATTTAAAGAAGTATTTTAATTACACTTCTCGTTTTTGAAAACTTTATTACCTGGACTGTATTCCTATTGCCAAAAATGAATCATTTAATGAATGCTGGCTTTTATATATTTTGATTGGCATCTCTTTTTGTAGTTCTGGGATTAAAACCTCCTGCAGTTCTCACTCTCAGGAGTCACACCTCATGAAAAAGCACACCTCTGATGAAGAACAAACCATGGTGCATATAAATTAAAAGGCTAGTTGTTATTTAATAGTGACTTGAATATACTACAGTATTTGAGCCAAAAATAGCTGCAAACTGAAGCAGTGGTTCAATTTAAATAAACACTGGCATACAAAGCGGGTGACTCATGAATAAGAAATAATTTCAAATCTAGTGAGTTTCCTAATGGTGTTACTCATGAGGTGCATTTGTATCATGTACAATTCCTGAGTAGCAATACAAGCAACAAGACATAATCGTAATAGTTCATACAGTAGTAATTCATAGTATGTTACTGATAATCCAGTTACTGATTGTGTCAGGGTTGTCTGCAGGATGTAGGTATTTGCTGTCTTGCAAAGGAGTCACCGCTTTGAAGTCTGGCTGGTTGAGTATACAAACAATACCCAGTGGTGATAAAAGAACTGCTCCTTCCTTGGAGGATGTCTGTATTTACCTGAAATTAGCATGTTTGACAATATTGGTTTCTAATCAGCAGATCTGTACTCATTAATGGTTGGTAACAATACATTTTGTTAACTTGTGTTTTCATTAATTGTTAAACCCAGGAAATTTAGATGTGCCATTGATTAAACTGATTGTCCAGGACTGACAACAGCAGGGACTGAAGGAGATTTAAACTCCTGGGCAGCAGAAGGCAGAGGGAACAGTCCACAGAAAACTCTGCCAAGACATTTGGACAGAGCACAGGGGCTCGCAGGCTGACAAGGGTACGTGGTTGGCACGACGTGAGGCACAAGAACGGCAACACTTCCAGGGAGGAAGAGACAACTCCACAAGGAGACGCCGGTTGTGGGTCCAGTGAGAGAGGGAAGCCGCATGAAAGGACCAAGCAAAGCTGGCAGACGAGAAATGAGGCGTGCCTAGGTCACAGCAACACAAGGAGCACAGAGTTGGAAAAAAAAGGAACGACGAAGAGACGCTGACAGGGATTCAATGTTTTGACAAAACTTCTGTTGGGAAACGAGTGTCTGGTGAACAGAGTGCATCCGTGGACAGTTGAACGATTAAGTGTTGGGGTAACACAGTGAGCAACTTGGACTCTGCACCACTAAAGGTTGTATCCTCCAATTTTGTTTTTAACAGACTTTTAGAGTGTGGACTGTGTGTTTTCCTTTTAAAAAAGGAAATTCGTTCCTGATAATTTTAGATTTTGTTATGTTCGTTTATCTTTTTAATGTACTTTATATTGTCTTGTGTAATAGAACGTACTGTGTTTTTTTCTGAAATTACTGTTGTGTCTTTCATTGTGTGTTTACTCACCACCCAATTTAAAGAAACCTGTGTGCTATTTTCAGTAAATTTCAAGAGTTCCCAGTCTCTTAATAAAACTGGGTGGCGTAGCCGGATATTTAAATGGTGTCTAAGTTAGATTACCTGTAAGTGTGACCAGACACCTGTTACATAATGCTCTGAGATTATGGCATTTAATGAAGGATTCACCACAGTGCGTATTATATCCATGTACAAATTTTTTTAACCATTAACGCTTAAGAAAAGAACTTTGGTGTAACACCTAAAAACATATTATCTCAGTTTTTACTTTAAGTGTGGAGGAGGGAAGCATATGCATTAGCACTACTGCCATACAGCGCTTGGACACTAGGTTTGAATTCTGGCTTGAACACTGTCCATGTCGTATGAAAATGCTCCCAAACTCCACATGTGTGTTTCTCAAAAAATACTCAAAACGTACAGATTATCAGAACGTTATTTCACATTGTCCCTGTGTTTTGTGCCCAATGACGAATCCGATGGGATAGATGGCTAGTTGCCCTAGGTGACAGCACGGTGAATCCATCTATCTTTGTTTGTGATTTTGTCTTTATTACTGACTGTAACACCCAAGAATGCTTCTGACTGGAGCTTTTGTTTTTCTCTCCTCCTTTGTCATATGGCCATTTCTCAATTACAATATTAAAGCAATTATATTGCCATAGTTTGTTTGTGTTAATGAATTTAAACGTTTTGTCTTTTATTGTGTAATTATAACCTAAATTATATGTTTATGTTTGTTCCAGTGCAACTGGAGGTGGAACAAATAAAGTAACATTCTTCAATTTACTAATCCAGTTCAAAGTTGTGAGGATTTGGACCCTATGTTGACAGAACTGGGCACAAGGCAGTAATCATCCGTGGATATGATGTCAGTCATTAACAGGACAGACTAATACACAGGGCCAATTTAATAAACTGCTGACTTAAAAAAGAGCATAGACTAGACAAATAAATTAAACATTTTATTTCTTTCCTTAAACATTTTTGACCTTGAGTCTTGTTCAGGTCATTTCCTAATTGTTTCAAATGGAAATGCAGTCTACTGCAGAAATGAATATCAGAGTAATGGATTTTGCTTTTGACAATATTACATTAAAATCCATTACTTTGATATTCATTTCTGTAGTACACCACATTTCTACTTTAAGTGACTGAGAAATTATATAAAATAACAAATAACACCTCAACTTACAGTATACATACAGTATATTTAATGGGTTGCCCAGAAAGGGCTGCAAGAGAGGAAAGAAGGATAGAAAAGCAATCAGAAAATCTGTAATGGCAGGAGGAATGTAAGAAGACATGTCATTGTTTAAACAAAAGCATTACCAGGAGACAGAAAGACTTATCCATGTACATGTACTGGTTTACTAGAATGGCAGCAGAACAGAGCACTGGTGCAAAGAAAGTGTGATCTGGGATTAATTGTGTAATGTGTCCAGAAAGAATCCTGGATTCTGAGTGATCTAACAAAAAATTAAAAAAGGTCAACAAAACGTTAGGAGGGCACAATATTTCCTGCCAGCATATGGAGAGTCAGTATTATGTTGCACATTTAAAGGTGCAGCTTAGAAGGAATGGTAGTGGGTCACTAATAACCCTCCTGGACTTTTGATGACAGCACAGTCTCACCAGGTCAGGAGGTTAGCTGACAAGCCAGGGCTGTTCTGTCAAGACAGTTTATCTTTTGTAATAAACAGTCTGGACTCTTACCCGGCCAGGACGGCTTCTTAAGGGAAAGACCAGGGGAAGGAGCTTCCATGGGGCAGTATATCCCCGGGACGACAGAGGGCATTCCAACAACAACCCCACCCCCGGTTTGCTATGGTGCCACCTATGGAAGCTAAATACTACTGGGGTCCATGGCCACAGCCTCGGGGAGCATGGGGAAAGGCTGATCCCTCCTCTGCAGGGCTGCCGCCACTCTTGGAAGAGAGCTAGAGTCGGGAGGAAGCAGACGAAGCTTGAGGTAGGAGTGGAGGGGAAAGAGAGAGAGAGAGAGAGAGAGAGAGAGAGAGAGAGAGAGAGAGAAGAGAAGAGAAGAGAAGAGAAGGACTACGTTAAAAGTGTTTTGTTGTACAAGAAGCATTTACACTGACCTGACATTTACTATACATGAAAATAAACCATACTTCAGGAACACAAGTTGATATTGCCCTACTAACCTTATTCCTCAATGGGAAACGTATAAGTCACATATCACCAGAAATCTCTTGTGATGTGAATATTACTTTTTTTTTACCAACACTGTCCTTCAAGTCATATGGGGAATCATCAACTGACAAAGACACTGTGTGACAGTTATCAAGATAACTCATATAATATTTTTAAAAATGTTCATATTTGTAAATCTATTACATTTGGCAAAAAATATACACAGAGCACAGAACTTGGGTTCTGAATGCATCCACTTTGCTGATGAAAATGTTCTAGCCTGAAGTATGTGTATTTAAAAATTTGCAGAATAACTTATTTGAAAAAAAGAGTTCAGTTTTCAATGCTATTGTCTATGAAGCTAAATCTTTATCCAAACTGCAATATCTAATACAGACAATTAATTTCAGACTATGTACTGTAGAGCTGTCCATACACCAAGTTACACCTTAAGTAATGCTTTTCAGAGTGGACATGCACTGCATCTATTAGGGAACAGCTCTGGATATAAAATAGAGAAAAAATAATACAGAGTGTGCTCAGAACTTCACCAGCTTAGACAATCATATCTTAATTGGTACTCAGCTCAGCCTTTCACTACACAATCATGCATTTAAATGACACTTGAGCAGCAGTGTAATATGATATAAGCAAACAAAATCTTTCATTTAATTATCGCTCCTCTACGTTTTCTGTAATACATAATAACATAATTCTAAGTTTTTTATTGACACTACATGATACAATAATAATCAGCAAACCAATGAATAAAATATATATGCCTTATATAAATAATTAAAAATAACAGAGCAATCTGAGAAAATGTTAGACAATTTGTATACATGTGCCACTGTAATTATCTGCTCATATTTTTGACTTTATACGTGTAATTATCATTTAAGATTAGCTGCAAACATTGCTTGGCGCCACTTGCTGTTCCAGCTGAGTACCTTCTGTATAGAGGCGGTGAGTTTTAGCCATGCTCATATAATTTTTTTCTAGGAACTACATTTTCCATTAACAAGCCACAAAGCTGATTGAGTCTTCTAAACTAAATATTGTTAAGATGGGTGTCCTATGGTAGACTGGTGTTCCTTTCATTATTGGTTTCTACTTTCTCATGTCTGGTCCTGCTGGGCTCCCTATGCCTTTCACTGGTAAAATCAGGATTAAAAAACGAAAAGATGATTACAATGATTTGTTTTAACAAGATGGAATACTAAAAAAACAAATAAGAGCAATTTCATGGAGTATTTTCAGTAAATATATGTACACATTGATAACAAACTGGCACCAACAGAGCACCAGAGTCTATTTTCCCTCTAAACTGCATCAATCCAAAACCCATATGATTAGAAATTAACACCATATCTGCAATTTGCAATCTTTAACTAAATTCTATCACCCTTTATTGCAAATAAACACTGATAGCAACTTTTGTATAAGAATCTACCAGAGGTCTTGCTGTAGTACAAGAGCACAGTGTATGTATTTCAAAAGGAGCCCAAAAATAATTTACTTAAAACAAAATCAAAGAAAGCATACAGCATTTAGAGGCATTTTGTGCTCAGTTTTATTATGACTTGAATTCTGTGTCTACTTAGTGATACAGTATCTTTTATCCTTAAAGTCCAGCATCGTTTACTTATTTATCTCTGTACATCTGCTGGTGTTCTGTACATCTCTCAAGAGCTCTGTACTAATTCCAACAGCCTACTCATATGTAGCTGTAGTTGCTCCTATAGCTTTAGCATGTGCCAGTTCACAACACAGATAGATAGGTCCTCTATATTACTCCAGTCGTCAGAGCAGTCTCTCTTAAATCCACCCTCCATTTATCCTGATACATTGGCAAAGTTTTTTGTGTACTCTTTAAAAGATATTTATATTAGCTGACCTGAAAACATGGACAAGGCTGTTTGGACATGTTCCCCTTGTCCTTTTGCATGTTACTCCAACTACTCTGGTTTCTACACACATCCCAAATGTATGTTCCTTAAATCAATTTGTGATTTAAAACTGGCCTAGTATTAGCAAGTGTGAATGTGCTCTGTATCATCCCATCCAAGTGTTATTCCTGATATTGCAGGAATAGGCTAATTGGAAAACTGTTAAGAAACCTCACTTGGAAAAACTGGTGTCTGGATGAACTGAACTTAAAATATCAGCAATATTAAAATGATCCAATAAAAAAATGTTAACCAGAATGAGCACAAAAAAGCCACTTACAATACAAATCTTATCATGAATGTAAATATTACAGTGAAAACAAACACAAAAAATTAATTGTGAGAGAGTTTAGAGTCTGGGCAATGGAAATTTACATTAAATTACAATTTGATTAGACTAGTGCAAGTATTTATTTTGAAACCCAGAAATGTTACACTCATTTAGAATTCTGTCACGGGCCATTTCCTCACAAATTTTAATTCTTCAGTCTCTCTTTTCATAAGCAGTCAACTCATGGAGCATCATTTTGTGATCATTAATTCAGAGCTGGTAACTTGAAACCTAATCGTTTTATTGGCTGGATTATACAATATAAAAATTACTGAAGTGAATCTGCATGCTCAAGTAAACATTTTTTTATTTCTTCTTCAACTGCAACAGTGTCAAGTCACTGGTATATATACTTTATATGTCTGTGTGCAGAAAGAACCACATGAAGACCAAAACATACTGAATTAGCTATAATTTAATGAAGGATCAATAGGGAAGGGTACAATGGAGGTGCCAACATCTAAAGTCTTGTTGCAGTCAATTAACTTACTAAAAATGTCTAGCAACACAATGATTTTATAGTCTAAATATAGGACGGGGGTGCATCCACATATTGCTCCCTCACAGAGTGAGGAGAATGCTAAGTGAGGCAAAGAGGAATTCAAAGATCACAGCTTCACAACTGTAAACTTTAGTTGAATCTTGGGGTTTCACAATTCAAAATAAACAATAACACACCACCACCATGACCAGAAGCTTTTTGGACATGTTGCATGAAAAAAGCCCTTCCTAAGACCAAGACACAAATCCCAGCATCTGAGCTTTGCCAAGCAACATTGGAATTACAACTGGAATCATGTGTTTTGTTCAGATGAGAAAAAAATGTAGCTTTTTGGCCATGCACACCATTGTGATGTTTGGTGAAAAAGGGGACTGCACAGAAAGAATGGGCATGTCATACCCACAGTAAAATATGGTATTGGCTCTTTGATAATTTGGGGCTATTTTGCTGCCAGTGGTCCAAGGACTCTTGTTAAAGTTAGTGGCATAATGAATTCCATTCAATACAAGGACATTTTAGCTCAAAATCTGGTTTCCTTTACTAGAAGGCTGAAACTGTACTATGGTTGAAATCCTACAACTAAACAATGATCTGAAGCACGCAATCAAATCAACAAATTAATGGTTGCCCAACATTAGGGTTTTGCAATGACCCTATCAGTCTCCAGATTTCAACCCAATTGAAAATCTGTTGTCTCAAATGAACAAAAGAATCTCATTGAGTTGGAAATGTTGTGCATGAAAGAGTGGTCGAAGATCCTTCCACACATGTCCTTGTTAAACACCACGGAAAGATGCTGAGTGCTGTCATTCTTTGCAGGGGAGACTTCACCAAATACTGAAATTTGTGGAGCCAGTATTTTTGCAATCTGCGTTTTTATGAAAATTAGGGTTACTACAAAAAAAACTTTACTTTGTTCCAAAAATGTATTTAACAATAAAGGCATGAGGCTTATCCATTCGATAAAGTCTATAAATTACTCATTGCATGTGTGGTTCTTTTTCTCCATTAATTTTATCTCAGTTTCATGAAGGATGCCAATTATTTTGGAATTAATTATGTATCACTGTATCATTACTTGTTGGAAAATAATGACATTTGTTACTAGTTTACTGTTTAATGTGAATGTGAGATATGTTACAAAATAATAGAGAAACACACTATGTCCATGTGAAGTTGTTGCTGTAATCATCTATGCATTTCTGACAAGTCTGCACAATCCTGATTACATTAATATCACATGATTTCAAAATCTAGATACAGCTCTGGTCACCTCTTAAATAAAAAAAAATTCTAGCACTATTTGTCATAAAATCTGTTGTAATGACAATAGAGTTATGAGGTTGAGTGAAGCATATAAACTTTCAATCAATAGTTATAACAAAATATTGACAGTTGCTATTTGTATCACATATATCACAAACCTCTTTAATGCAGTATGTTATTATTACCACGAAAATCACTGAATGGATGCTATGAATGTTTTATGGTAACACAACTAAGTAGGAGATTATGAATAAGCTCGGCAAAAAATCTTAGTATCTAACTTAGGATCATTAGCAGAGATTTACACCTAATGTCACTTTAAATGCCAATTGTCTTAATATTAGACTATGATTAATTAAACTTTATATTAGTATTGACTTGTATTATTGTTATAAAATGCCTTAGGCATTTAATATAAAAAATATGATGATGTGACTAATCATCTGTGAGTTGTAATCGTTTAAATGCATTTGAATTAATTACTTTTTAAGAACTGAGGCTTCACATATAAAGACTCAGCTCATAATGTGTTAAAGCACAAAGCAAACCACACTGGTGATACTACCTCGAATTTTTTAACAGAACTCCATAATTGATGTGACAAATAATTAGCACTGCAGACTTCCATCAGCAAACACTAAATCGGTGTTGTTTGTTAGGTTTTGTGATGAACGTAGTGTTAGCACATACAATGTATATTTGATTGGTACAGGGGAGAATGGGATATCATCACCAGTTATGAGCAGTTACTGCAGGTATCAGCAGTCCAGTTCATTGGTTAATGTAAGTTTAATATACAGGCAAAGCAGTAACAAAGTCTTTTCCTTTCTGTACAGCATCATGAAAACAAGACAACAAAGGCTGTTTTAAAGGAATAATGAAATAATTAATTAGTCTTCAATCAATAAATTAGATTTCACAGTAGCCTCAAACTTGGAACAAGTAAAAAAAAGGGAAACATTAAATCATCAGAAGTATGTGGCATTTATATCAGAGTCAAGCTAACTTATCCAATATTACCCTTCTGTAAGTATTAATATCTAGCTAATGGTTCCTCCATATAATGATGCAAACAAAACAGCATAGACCTGACAAAATAATTGTTTGAAAAAAATACATTTTAAAAGGTTTTTTTTTTGCAAAAGGAGCTTTAAGTAATTTGTATAAATGAAAATATTCTGAATAATCTTGGTATTGAATTTTATATTTTGATTTTAAGCAGTGTTTATTGTTTGGGTAATGAACAAGAAACTCACTAAATAAATACATACATGCACATGGCAGGTTAAAGAAGGCTGTCCATGATAATCACATTCTTTAAGAACATTATGCTGAAATCCCCCAAACCAATAAAATCCCCCTATTTGTTATGCCCTTGTATTGTTACACTGAGATTAATTATCCCCAGCCACAATGAAATTCAGCCTTGAATTTGTTACCTAGGAATGGTTGCAGAATATTACTTGTCTACGTTGCATATTGTACATTTTTATGTATTGCTGTATACTGCAGTCTTTTTTTTGTTCTATTGTCTTCTGCATTTGGTTGGTTCATTGTATGATATCAGACTGCCTTTTTATTTCTTGTGGATAAACAAGGACAAGTAAGTATTCCACTGTACATGTGGCTACACACAGCAAAAGAAACTTCACACAAATTGTACAAACACGACTGATTTTTTTTATAGTTAGGTAACTGATAACATTGATCAATTAACAAACTCATTTAAACAATCATGATCAGTGCTTTAGACCTAAATGGACTTCAAAGTGATTAGCTTTAAATGTATAACTCCATATGTCAACTTTCCTTATTTTAAAACCATGCTTAATATTTCACTAGATGCATGGCAATGCAGTTTTCATTTAAAGCCCTATTATTACCAAGGTTCCTTTCTCCAAAAGCAATGATGTTGTCTTTGATGGCTCTGCATTTAAAAAGTTGGCATCTAATTATTTAAAGAGATAGTCAACTTACATAAATATCTCAGTTTACATAAAAATATTCAATGTACAGTAGCTGATGGAAGCAGAGCAAGTGTTTGGTTACAGCGAATGCATGCCTGACTGAACAAGTGTTTTCATCTAAAGCTTAAGAATGAAGAGCTATGTCACACTTTATCTTTAGGGATTCCACAGCGTCTCTTAGGTTATCCTCTGTGGCCACTTACGGTATTATAATGCTTGTCCTTTTGTGCTATCTGCCAAGATAAAGTGTTGCCTTTTTTTGGGGCATGTAACCTTTGCTAGATGTGAATCAGCGTCTATAGCAGCTGTTTTAAAATGATTTCTGATTTCAGTCAACAACGTTCAAATTATTTTGGCAGGGTCACATGGCCTCATCTGCTTTTTGGCAGTTTTCCAGTAAATAAACTTTACTTGAGCACATGTAGTCTCGGCAGACTTCACAAAAATATAAAGTGTCAGCTGCTGACAATGCATAATTTTCTCACAAAATGTAAAAATGGAATGTTCATAGAAAAATCAATGAAACTCCAGTTTCATGCTGTTTTCCAATTTGACCTGCAAATGTCTTATTTTGAAGTCACTATATAAACAAAATAATGAACAAACATTAGATGATCAGCAAAAACTTCTCTTTTTTTAAGAACGGAAGCAGAAGGAGCTTTCCAAGTCATTACCTGATTCATTATTAGCATCTGGAAATGAAATAGGTATAACTTACTTTAGCAGCACCTTTATACCCTATAGTATTCTTATGTACCAGATGCAAGTTGTAATCTAATGAAAAGCAAAACGTCACTCAATCAGTATTAAATGCTTTTTTGATAGTAAGCATTCTGCAGAGCAAGGAAGACCATTAAAATTGACAGTGTCCTCTACTGAAAAAAAGTCACAATACTTGCCTGTAAAAAAGAAAAGACTAGAAGCTTTTAAAGTAGATTGTTTCAAGTACAGTATCTGTAATAGGTTACTTTATATACACTGACTATGAAAAAAACAGTCTTAGACATTGCTATGAATATATCACTATACAAAAATGCAAAAACTAAGTCTATGTTCAAGTCCTTCATATTCCAGCTTTGAGGTCTAGGGGGCTGTAGAAGAAATTCTATCTAATAAAGATTCATGGCAAAACCTAATGCTAGATATAAAAATAAACCACCACAAGGCTGTGGACTGGTGCTCTGTCCAGAGCTGGTTTCCCCTTGTCCTCAGTGCTGCCAGGTTAAAACTGCTTCTGCTGGAATTCTGAACCAACCAAAGACCAACATTATACCTCAACTGGCCATGTTAGAGTGACTTTATACTGTATGTTGCATAGGATTTTATTTTAATGAAGGTAATAGTGGTTTATTTGAATTAGATTTGATATAATACTTTGTTAATCCCCATGGGAAAATTGTCTTTTCATGCGGGGGTACAATAAAAGCAATTGCATGAGAATAATGTACACAATAGTTTAGCTGACTACTTGTTAATTTGTTGGGACAGTTGCAAGCCAAGTCATTGAGTCTTTAATTAAGTGTGATGTATTAGTTGACAAGAGTTCTATAATTTATTGCATTGTTTAGTTACCAATGTTTTGCCTTCTGCACAGTTATTTTCATACTTTATTCTGTATTTTGTGTAAAGGTTGGGTTACCATGGTCAGTTTTAATATGGATTGTGATATGTTTTGTAGTGGCAAATATCTGGCAAGAGAGGCTAGGAGCACTGAATATTGTTAGGTTAACATGGCTATGTAATGCTGCATGTAAGGCAAAGATTGAGCTATATATCTGAGGGGTTCAGATTTTGCAAGCATTGTTGTGAGATGAGGCAAGTATTGCTGTTCACTAATCAATCTACCTACTCATCCTCAACTATAGTCACAAAGTTTGGGTAGCATCCAAAATGGTAAGATTGCCAGGAAAAAAAGCAAAAAAGAGGTTACAGTACAGTGCTGCTGAGCTCACACTTCATGACACCATGAATAGTTTACTAGTAATGGTGGATCTCAGAATAAAATAGCATCTCTAGGTAATGAGGAGTCAGACTAATTGTTTTGAACATATAGAGAGTCTGGAACAGGTCACTTTGGAAAAGAACACAAGACTCGTGGAAGAGATTAAATCTCTTAGCTGGTTGGGAAGCACCTACTTAATCTTCATAAGTAACTGGAAAATATTGCTAGGTATTGATAAGTCTGGTCTTTTCATTTCAAAAAGATGAAGCTGTGATGATGTAATGGCATTGCTTCATGTTGTTTGGTATTTTTAGTTTAAGTTCTACCATAGACTCTGTCCTTTGCAATGGACTGCCTTTCCTAACAAAGATTTTTTTTTTTTTAAAAAATGTTAACTACCCTTAACCCCTCCAAAATTTTATTTTTTATTATATAGGGCTTATAGCATTCCAAAATTTAGCCCAAGGAGTACACATTTACATTGTCTAATTACACTATTAATATTCTAAAAATGTAAAAAATATATTTTCCAAATAATACTCATTCATACATGTTAATGCCAAAAAGCACATATTGATTTGAACATACAGTGATCATCAGACCTCTTCATGTTATTAGAAATTAACATTTTTATGACTCAAATAATTTATAATATGCTACCTAAACCCTCCAGCAGGCTTAAGTGGCTAACATTATTTTTTATTTCTATTAAATCAATTAACCTGTCCAACTGAGCCATGACAAACAAAATGAGCAGGAAAAGGGTATTTTTTGAATCAAGTAAGAAAACATAATTTGGCATCCCATCCCATCAATGCTACCCATGCTCACGAACCTGACTTATATAAATATGGATAGGTATATGATGAACAGCAAACAAAATGTCACAAATAAGCCACAGAAGATAATGCTTAAGTCAAAGCAACACATCTGGTCCATGTACTTTACATGTATTTTACATATTGTCAGTGAAACTGAACCCGAAAGGCCAATAGCATGGTAAGCAATTTTAATTTATTTTAATTTCTTATTTGTCTTTTATTCTTCTTTTCTTCGTTATGTAAAGCACTTTGAGCTACTTTTTGTATGAAAATGTGCTATATAAATAAATGTTGTTGTTGTTGTTGTTGTTGTAAGCAGCACAGTGTAGCTAGAACAATAAGGAATATATGAAAGACAAGTCTGAGAGAGAATAAAAATATTACCTACTGAGCATATTGCAGAAAGACAGGAGAGTCACATGAACAGGCGAGTTGGGTTTTATATATTTTTTTAATTTTATAAATCTCCATTACATCCTAAACACCAAACCAAGACACAGTAAGCAGAAAAACTTCTTCTGTACACCATTTAAAGTGGAGTACAGGACTTGAACAGAGTCATTTAGGGATTCGGGGGTTAAATATTTACAGTTTTTTACCTAAGTTTTAGTCTTCTTCTTCTTCTTCTGCCTGCTCCCGTTAGGGGTTGCCACAGCGGATCATCTTTTTCCATATCCTCCTGTCCTGTGCATCTTGTTCTTTTACACCCATCACCTGCATATCTTCTTTCACCACATCCATAAACCTCCTCTTAGGCCTTCCTCTTTTTCTCTTCCCTGGCAGCTCCATCCATAGCATCCTTCCCCAGTATACCCAGCACCCCTCCTCTGCACATGTCCAAACCAATGCAATCTCGCCTCTCTGGCTTTGTCTCCCAACCCGAGCTGACCCTCTAATGTCCTCATTTCTAACCCTGTCCATCCTCGTCACAATCAATGCAAATCTTAACATCTTTAACTCTGCCACCTCCAGCTCTGTTTTCTGCTTTCTGGTAAGTGCCACCATCTCCAGCACATATAACACTACCATCCTGTAGACTTTCCCTTTCACTCTTGCTGATACCCATCTGTCACAAATCATTCCTGACACTCTTCTCCACCCACTTCACGCTGCCTGAACTCTCTTCTTCAACTCTATTACACAATCCACATTACTATGTACTGCTGATCCCAGGTATTTAAACTCACCTTCACCGACTCTACTCCCTGCATCTTCACCACTCCTCTGACCTCCCTATCATTCACACACATGTATTCTGTGTCATTCCTACTGATCTTCATTCCTCTCCTTTCTAGATCATATCTCCACCTCTCCAGGTTCTCCTTGACCTGCTCCCTACAGCAAACATCACAGTCCACAGGAACTGTTGTCTAATCTCATCAGTCAACGTCCATCACCATTGCAAATAAGAAAGGACTCAGAGCCGATCCTTGATGTAATCCCACCTCCACCTTGAATGCATCCTTCACTCCTACCACAGACCTCACCACTGTCAAACTTCCCTCACACATATCCTGTACAACTCTTACATACTTCTCTGCCACTCCCAACTTCCTCATACAATACCACAACTGCTCCCGAGGCACCCTGTCATATGCTTTCTCCAGGTCCAAAAAGACAAAATGCAACTATGCAACTCCTTCTAGCCTTCTCTATACTTCTCCATCAATACCCACAGAGCAAATACTGCATCTGTGGATGCTGCTTGCTAATCATCACATCCCTTCTTAACGTAGCTTCCACTGCTCTTCCCATAACTTCATGCTGTGGCTCATTAATTTTATCCCTCTGCTGTGCACATCCCCTTTATTCTTAAAAATCGGTACCAGTACACTTCTCCACTCCTCAGGCATCCTCTCACTTTCTAAGATTGCATTAAACAATCTGGTAAAAAAACTCCACTGCTATCTCTCCTAAATACCTCCATGCTTCCACGGGTATGCCATCTGCACCAACAGCTTTTCCATTCTTCATCCTCTTCATAGCTGTCCTTACTTCCTCCTTGCTAATGCGTTGCACTTCCTGATTCACTATCTCCACATCATCCAACCTTCTCTCTCTCATTCTCTTCATTCATCAGCCTCTCAAAGTACTCTTTCCATCAGCTCAACAAACTTTCCTCGCTTGTGAGTATGTTTCCATCTTTATCCTTTATCACCCTAAACTGCTGCACATCTTTCCCAACTCGATTCCTCTGTCAGGCCAATTAGTACAGGTCTTTTTCTCCCTCCTTAGTGTCCAACCTCTTATACAGCTTATCATACGCCTTTTCTTTAGACTTCGCCACCTCTCTCTTCACCTTACGCCTTATGTCCTTGTACTCCTGTCTACCTTCTGCATCTCTCCGACTATCCCACTTCTTCTTCACCATTATCTTCCTCTGTATACAGTAATCCCTCGCTATATCGCGCTTCGCCTTTCGCGGCTTCACTCCATCGCGGATTTTATATGTAAGCATATTTAAATATATATCGCGGATTCTTCGCGGGTTTCTGAGGACAATGGGTCTTTTAATTTCTGGTACATGCTTCCTCAGTTGGTTTGCCCAGTTGATTTCATACAAGGGACGCTATTGGCAGATGGCTGAGAAGCTACCCAACTTACTTTTCTTTCTCTCTCTCTTGCGCTGACTATCTGTGATCCTGACGTAGGGGGTGTGAGCAGGGGGGCTGTTCGCACACCTAGACAATAAGGACGCTCGTCTGAAAATGCTGAAAGATTATCTTCACGTTGCTACCTTCTGTGTGCAGCTTTTAAGTATGCTGCACAGTGCTTCGCATACTTAAAAGCTCAAAGGGCACGTATTGATTTTTTTATCTGTCTCTCTCTCTCTCTCTCTCTCTCTCACTCTCTCTCTCTCTCTGCTCCTGACGGAGGGGATGTGAGCTGCCGCCTTCAACAGCTTTGTGCCACGGTGCTTCGCATACTTACAAGCCAAACAGCCCTATTGACTTGTTTGCTCCTTTGAAGAGGAAGATATGTTTGCATTCTTTTAATTGTGAGACTGAACTGTCATCTCTGTCTTGTCATTGAGCACAGTTTAAACTTTTGAAAAAGAGACAAATGTTTGTTTGCAGTGTTTGAATAACGTTCCTGTCTCTCTACAACCTCCTGTGTTTCTGCGCAAATCTGTGACCTAAGCATGACAATATAAAAATAACCATATAAACATATGGTTTGTACTTCGCGGATTTTCTTATTTCGCGGGTGGCTCTGGAACGCAACCCCCGCGATGGAGGAGGGATTACTGTACTCTCCTGTACTTCCCCATTTCTACCACCATGTTTCCTTTTCCTTTTTCCTCTGTCAAAATGTCACACCAAGCACCCTTCTTGCTGTCACCCTTACCATTTCTGCTGTAGTTGCCCAGCTCTCTGGTAACACTTCATTGCCACTGTGTGCCTGTCTTACCTCCTCCCTGAACTCAACCTTGCAGTATTCTTTTTTCAAGTTCCGACATTTGATCCTTGGCTCTGCTCTCACTCTTCTCCTCTTCTTGATCTCCAACGTCACCCTACAGACCACCATCTATGCTGCCTAACCACGCTTTCCCTTGCCACCACTTTGCAGTCTCCAATCTCTTTTAGACTGTCCCTCCTGTATAGGATATAATCTACCTGTATGCATCTTCCTCCACTCTTGTACATCAACCTATGTTCCACCCTATTCTTTAACTACGTACTCACCATAGCCATATCCATCCTTTTCACAAAATCCACTACCACCTGACCTTCTGCATTCCTCTCCTTGACACCATACAAACCATTCATCACCTCTGCTCCACTCACCAGTCTTTCTCTCTTGGGTATACTCTCCACTACTTCATCCAACTCACTCCAGAAATCTTCTTTCTCATCCACTGCAACACCTAACTTGCAGGGCATATGTATTAACAACATTCACAACCATCACTTATTCTCCAAAAGCATGTCAGAATTTGTACTAATAACGATTGGGTCACTTCTGATATTATACACAATTTACAGACAGCTTTTCCATCCATATTGATAGACTCCAAACAGGCTTTACATTAAGCTAGCGAAGCTTTAAAAAAGCACAGCAGAACATTTTTTCATCTAAACAACTACAGTTTTGGATGAATGAATGTTTTTTTGGAGTGACATAAAATAAGAGCTACTATACCAGCTCCAGGCCATCTATCAGTACTACCTTCTGTGTAATTTTTATAAGCAGCCTCAAAGCACTAGCCTGAGAAAATGAACTTTAGAAGGCAGCAATTTTTGTAAAGATTCAAATATAATAACATGAATGCTAGATGCACAACAATAGGCTAGAATTACATAGCACAGTTATGTATATCTATTTTCTGCTTAAAGCAAACTTCATTTTTCCAGGAATGTTTCATTTTTTTCTAATTATTCACCGATGGACATGTTAAGAAAAATCACTTTTCTTTTGTTTGTTCTTTTCCTTCAAATAGAGGCTTCTGCGAGAACCCTGGCTACTGTACACTGAAAAGGTAATTACTTACTCTAATGTCGGTTGGCATCAATGGCTCTCAACATTTGACTGTTTAAGCATTTCATGAAATTCAGGAGATGGCTTTGTCAATGAGGCAGCAATTCATTCATGGTCATTATTTTTATTATTATTCAAAGCTTGTGTGTGTGTAATGAGGCTTTAATTAAAACATAACTTACTGTTCATACATCTTACAGAAAGAATCAAATTTGCTGGCAAAGCATATAAAAAGTATAGAATGTTAGAGATATATAAAGAGCCGGATATGATCAAGACAAACCAGTTCCATACATGCTCTTAGTCATATACACATTTACATGACATTGTTCTCATTCTGTCTCTCCAAATCACTGTCTTTACAGAAATTGCTTGTTTGTCCTACTTTGTGTCACTGAAATTAAAGCACTCTGCCCTTAGTATGCATCTGCTGTTGCTGAGTAATTTACTGTACATACAGTACTTCCATAAAGTGATCCAATGCAAGCCCATTAGGAAATGGGTCTCAGATTACTAGCCTTGCAAATGGGTCAAAGCAAAAAATACAGAATGGTGAACAACAACATGATACAGTTTATCATTTCTAAAATTGATAAATAATAAATAACCTCATCATGTTCTCTATAACCTGACTTGAAGCACATCAATGGTCACCTTCTATAGTGGTGAATAATCATTGAATGTTACTATTTTCTGCCCATTTTCCTCTCTATTTCAATGGAAAAAAAAGCTACAAAGTTGAGTGTCAAGGTACATAGTTCATCAGCCGGTACGGTCACCCATATGGCTTTGGTATGCAAATATGTTTTGTTAATATGTTATTAGAAAATACAATATAATGTAAACTGATTCTATGAGGTTCTGCATCATAATAATGAACTGTACATTTATTCGATGTCTGCTCTTTAGTAGTGATGGAGATTACATATGTTAAAATTAAAGGCCTATTAAACAATTTTGTATGGGGATTCATAATTTTATTTTATACTGGAGACACATGCTTCTAACACCTCATCCACAGGAGCCTCCAACTCTACCAAACTGGAAAAGTCTATTCTACCTTTGTGTCATCAGGAAAGTGTAATTCAATTACACACTAAAGGATGCTGAATGGATGCTATTAAAAAAATAAAAGAATAGCCCACCTGCTGCTGCACTATGCATCTCGTAGTCTAAGCAAATCAATTCCATGGCTATTGAGCCTTCTGTTATAATTTTAATTATATTGATTTTTGATATGTGCACTACCAAAAATTATTTAAGAATGTTGTGTTTCATAGGTTGTACCCATTGAGGCAATATTTATATCTTTCTGTTAATAAAGACATTTAAAAAAAATCTAAGAAAATAGTCTTCTTGTGCGTTACACTTTTCAGGGCTGACACCTTTTAGGCCATCAGTCACTCAGTCAGTCAATTTTTAAATACAGTATGATTATAAAAAATATTATAGGCTTATAGTCATTATTGTCAAGTGTGCAGAATACTGTAGAACAATTACAATAATAATATTTTACTTTGCACATTCAAATTTTAAGAATTCCATTGCATTTATAGTAAAATTAATAATGTATACTTTGCACAGTATTCCCAGTCAGTGTTTTACAATTTTGTACTTTCATTTTTTTAGCTGATATTATTATGATGTGTAATTGCCAGATTCTAGCCCACCTAGGCTTTTCCTGCCTATGCCTGCCACTAAAATAGGAAACACACCTGACCCTTACCCTTTGTCTTGCAGGTGGTGAGCCCAAAAGACAACTCCATATGGGCTGAGTCTGGCTAGTCAATGCCACCAGAGGAACTGGCTCTAGAAGTTGTTCCTGGTAACCCTATCACAGACAGGGTAGACTTTTTTTTTAAATTTGTTCCTTCATGAGTATTGTTATGAATCATTCTTTGCCTGACCTTTAACCCCAAACCTGTTTGCCAAAGAAAGACCCTACTAGAAGCACAAAGCTCCAGACAACCAACTCTGAGCATCACTGAGAACGACCACCACATCAAGGTATTAAAGGAGAAGGTGGTGAATGTGTCTATTCAACATTGCATGGAAGGCAGATAAAGCACTGTTGGAATAGCCAACTGGTGTGGTGGTCCCCATATTTAAGGAAAGTGACCAGAATGTAAGTTCTGACTACAGAGGAATAAACCTCTCAGCCTCCTAGGTAAGGCATATGCAAGGGTGCCGGAAGGAAGAATCCACCCAATGATTGTTAAAGATAGAAGATGAACAAAGTGGATTCCATCATGGTTATGAAACAGTAGACAGCTCATCTCTGTGGCAAAGTTACTAGAGGGTAGATGAAAGTATGATAACCTGGTCTACAGACAAGTTATCAAGGGACAGCCAAGGATGTAAGGGTGTCCAATTGGGGAGGCTACTGGCAAGCATTGTTGCTTTGTGCAGATGATATTGTCCTCTTTGCCTCATCTGACTGTGATCTTCAACACTCACTGAAGCAATCTGCTGCTCTCCAGGTGAGAAGGGAACAACAGTCCTTAGGGGAGATAAAATTACCTCCGGATCTTATTCACAAGAGATGGATAAGTGAGCATGAGATCAACAAGAAAATTGGACAGATGACAGCTGCTCTGTGGCTGCCGCACTGGTCCATGGTAGTGAAGTAGGAGCCGAGTCTCAAGACAAAGCTCTCGGTTTACCACTTGATCAATATCCCTGCCCTCACCTATGGTTATGAGCTGTAGGTAATGACCAAAAGAATGGAATCATGAGCACAAGTAGGGGAAATGAGGTTTCCTTGCAGGCTGGTTGGACTGATACTCCATGATAGTGTTAGAAGCTCAGCGATTCAAAGTAGCCTCAGACTAGAGTCACTGCTCCTCTGGATTGAGATGAGCCAGATAAGGTGATACGGACATGTCCTATAAATGCCCCCATCCCCCCTCCCCCACCGGACAACTCACCCTAGAACTGGTCCAACCATGTCCCACTGGGTGGTGTACGACAAAGCAGGCATTGCCCATTTTACTAGGCTTTAGTGGCACACTGGGCATGTTGAGAAAGCAGATTTAATAGTGATGCAGGCTGCACCTTCCCCAACTTGCACTTGCATTCCAAACTAAGTGACTGAACCTCAGCTTGTAACAGGATCTGCCTGTACTTAATCTGATAAGAAAGGTGAACTGACTTCTTGAGCCAGAAGGCGCAAAATGAACTCAAGCAAGAACAAAAAGCTGTAAATTAATAAACGACAACTCTGATGGACAGAAGAACTTGCCTATGAGACACTGATTTTCTAACTGGAAGCAATTTTAATCCAATCAGGAGAAGTTATACATTCCCTTAAAACTCTCTGCATCATTCTGAAAGGAATGCTGGACACACCCTGACTGTTATAGGTAGCTCTCTCAAGGGAACCCTGAGGAAACTCTCAGGGGATTCTGTAGAGCATTCCACCCCACGGAAAAACTGTGCTCACACTCTACAAAATGACCTTCTGAAACTTCTCCCTAACGCTCTCTGTTTTGGGAGCTGAGAACAGACAAAATCTTTCTCTATGTGGATCGCAAACTGACAATCTCTTTGCCAAGTAATGCTTTGGGCCAGTGGGTTGAAAAGCCTGAGAAACAGCCATTACTTCAAGAAATGAACTTCAGTATCTAAACTCTTTTGCCAGAAAAAGTAATACTTTTCCCTAAGCTGCAGACAACACAGCAAGGGGTCAAACAGTAGAAAGCAAGCTGAGAAAGCAGTATCACAGAACTCCACAAAGAATCATGCACCAAGGAAAAAGAGAGCACTCTAATGCAAGAACAACCGTCCACATGAACTCTGATCAGCAACAAAGCAACAACTCTACACATCACACATCACCTTTAAAGACTTGGTACCATAAAACCATTCATCTGTGCCAATATATTTAGAACTCTAAACAGCAAGGAAACAGTCAGCCTCTGATGTTATATATTTGTGTGTCTAGTTTGTCTGTATCTTGTATTATATGTTAACATACAGTATATATCCAGTTATGAAATTTCTATAATCCTCGGGCTTATCCATAAATTGTATTAATTTGATTCTTAAAACAAGTGTGCTCCAGTTCAGCTGATAACAGTCTAGAGGCTGGAGATCCGCCTCCTACAACAGGGAAAGGTAAGGTAAAAAAGGTAGAATCCTTTCTGAATTGTGTGATTAATTACTGATATTGTCAAAGGCAAGACTGATGAATAATTAACCAAATTAAAATCCATCTTTCCATTTCCAATTTAGTGGTGTCCCTCTGAGTGGGCACAATAGATCACACTTATTCCTACAGTGGACACCCTGTGGCAAACCTAGGACACGCTGGAGAGATTATATTCCTTCAGCTTGCTAGGGAACGTCTGAGAATTCCCCAGGAAGAGCTCGAATCTGAAGCTGGGGAAAGATAAGTCTGCACTGGTCTGCTGCCAGCATGACCCTCAAAAGGAAAAGCAATTAAGAAAATGAGAAATGAGATGAGATGAGAGATGAGATTATTATGTACATCTGGACCTTCTATAAAAGTATTAAACTATCTGTCATTGTCGTTTTTTCTGAAAAAATTTTAAATGGACAATGTGTGCAAAGTGTTTTTTGCTGCCTGAATCTTCTGGCAGCATTACAAAGTGATTAAGAGAATCTGTTCATGTAATGCTGAAGCAAATAAGATACACTGAAGCAATTGCACTCCTTCTAGAAGATGATCACTCCTCTGAGAAGTAGCATAGCAGTTCTTTGAGCCACCATTATCTTAATACAGAATGAAGCCACTGTCATTTTTTTCAGTCTTACGCCATTGTGATTTGATGGTTGTCATGGTTTCTAGAAGAAATTCAAGTTAAATAAAGTATGAAATTACTTTATAAATATTAATGAAAAAGACATTGAAATCCATTAATCTGTGTGTTTTCTTGAATAAACTTGTTTAATTTTTTAAAGGTATGTAAAACAATATCACTACAGTTATTTTCTGGGTCACAAAGCATGGATTTTTTTTAACCTAGACAATGCACCCACCCAAGCTCACTGGGAGCTAAATCTATAGAGTGCGCAGTAAGTAGGTGGTGCATGAAATATAAAAAAACAAAAATATGTACACTGTCTGCAATGGTTTTTTCTCCGGTCTTCCACCCAAACTCCCCAATTCAGCATTGTGGGTATAAATTCTCTACTTGATCTTTGTGATTATGTAATGTGCATGTTCTCCCGGTAAATCTAAAATGGATGGGTGTGAATGTGAGTGTGCGTCTTTGTGTTCTAGTATGGAATGGTACCCTGTTCAAAATGATTTACCCTATTACACTCATTGGTACTGGCACAATCACCAGTTCACCCCACGAAGCTGAATGAGATTAGCCAAATATGAGAATGTCAGTCTGTATATGTGTGCATAACAAGCACCTAAATTAAATACGTTTTGAGATTAAGCATCTGCCTGCTTGTATCTAGAAGTATTGAGGATATGAAATTATTCTCCCTTATCACGTGTGTAAGCATGTAATGTCCTTAAATGCAATTGTCTATCTTATAAAAATGTATAAATATCCCTGAAGGAAGGACACCAGATCATTACGGAGCCAAAAGAAATATCATAAGGCAATCAAACCATCCTTTAGGCTTTCATTTTCAGCTGTTTGAATATGTGAATAAATTCTGTATTGAAAGCAAGGTAAATGTATAGTTTCTTTAATGTTATATTTCCTTTTGGGCTCTAGAAAGGGATATATCAAAGCACATTCCCACAAAATGTGTGCCTTTGCTACATAAACATCTTATTCAACAATAAAAAGTCAGGTAATTTGGATAATGTAATATAGTATTTGCCTTCCTTTATGGTTTAGTGGAAATATAACCATACAACTTAAAACAAAAATGCCTTAATTTGGTTTTCACCTGTAGAAAAGCCCATATTCCTTATGAAAAACATTTTTTTAGTCAGGCAGAACTATTTTGTTTAAAAATTTAGGTTGATTTAAAACTTCCAACTTCTTCTTGTACAAGTTGATTGGCTACATAAAAACAAACAAAATAGCATTTCATCTTCTCTCCCCATTGCCATATTGTTTCTTTGACAAAAACCTAGCAATAAATTTTATTGAAAACTTTGGAGTATTCACTAATTTCAGCTTGTTGTTTCTCCATAATCATGTCCTTCATCCTGATCTCTTCTCTTGTTTCCTGCAGCTTCTTGCTTTAAATTACATCAAAGTTTCATTAAAACACTTTTTTCTCAGTCACAAGTTAAATATACCATGTTTCTATTTGACACTTTTCCTTAGTAACTTAAAATCAGTCAGAGAATACTGTGAAAATCAAATAACAATTATTACAGTGAAGGCATGGAGAGTCATTCAGCATTAAGAGGAAGAATTAGTCCATGTGTCTGCATTTAGCCAAACTACTAAGAACCCTGATTTATGGATCCTGGCTTTAATTTATGGGTGTCCAGAGGGGCTGTTTACCTTAAGAGATTTATTTGACAGTTCCACATGAATGTTTACCCGAGAAAAAAGGCATTCTCAGATTAGAGTTTTCTTCAATATTTGATACAGGATTTCAAAAAGAAACAACACATTACTTATAAACATCAGTTTCTCATTAATTGAGAGATGGGTTTTCTTTGATAAAGTAGGATGCATGTATCATTTATATCAGATAATGAAGGTCTAATCAGATTTCTTTATGTAGGGTTTAAAGACAGCATGGAAAATTAGGCTGAATTTAGAAATATCAGAAGAAATGTGGGACAATATCTGGGAAAACAAAAAAATAAAGGTCTATAAAAGAACAAAAACTATTCAGCATAATATTTTACACAGAGAATATGTCTCCTTGTCTTTGAAGTAAATCTAGAGCATTCTGCTTGCTATACCCAAAATGCAAACATAACACAAGCAGCCTTACTTACTGTCTGAGGTATCGAGGTAAATTGTAAGAATACAGGTGGGATATGTTCCAAGAAATTAAAAATATACTGGTTATTGACATTCAAATGCACCTAGTCTCAAATAAGAACATCTATATTACTAAACCACAGTTTTAATTTATGCACAGAGACACCGATATGCATGCGCAGTGCGCCGCGGCTCCCCAGAGTCAAACGCAGTGGCTTCCCAGAGTCAGTAGGTGGCGCCCAAACACCGCCCAAACACCACAACCCACAGTCAAACGCAGCGGCCTCCCAGAGTCAGTAGTATGTATGTGCCAGCAGTCTGTGTGGCATGTTTGAATCACATAACGGTAATTCAGTAACAGAGAAACAAAAAATAAACAAAATGTACGAAGGCGCCTACAACGCGCCTCTGAAACAGTGGACGCAAAGGAGTCACGGCTCCAACAACACAGAGCTCAAAGGCGCCTACAACGCGTAAGCCACCAGTCAGTGTGTATCGGTTGGAGTATGCTTCCTAACAGTAAACGACTTCTACCTAATGACCACCCAAACAACACAACCTGTACAGTCAAACGCAGCGTCTTCCCAAAACGCGGCAGATTCCCAGAGTCAGTAGGTGGCGCCCAAACAACACAACCTGTAAGCGCGCACAGAACGGTCACAGACTCTAACCCTGCGGCTTCCCAGACTCAGTGGCTGGCACACGAACACCACAACCTGTAAATTAAACTTGCTGTGCTCCACTCTGCCAGCAGTCGGTGTCAGCAAAGGCAACGGAATCACGTCTCCACAAAACGAAACCGCTTTAGTACAGATATGCTTATGTAATTAAATGACATTTCCCCAGACGCACCCACCCTCCATGATATGTCAATTATCCAGATATCGGACGGAACAGAAACTGATGGCCATTCTTGGATTTCCGATTCGCTGGCAAATCGCGGGCTTACTTGTTATTAGTAACACAGAGAATAAGAAAAAACAGCAATATTTATTTTTATAGCAAATTTTCACAAACTATAGTCCAAAGTAGTTTACGGGAAGTAAAAAACGTAATTGTAAAGAAAAAATACAAATAAAAAATACAATAAACAAATAATCAATAAAAAAATTGTAAATACAAACTCACAGAATATTAATAAAGAAGTAATAGAAGGCAGAAGAATCCCAAAGCATGGCTTAAATTACTATTAACTAAACCCAGTTTTTAAGTCTTTAATGATTATAAATGGAAAATGATGATGCTTAATGCTGTGGTCTGTTGGCCAGCTAGGAAAGGAAAACAAAACTCAAGCTGACTAGATGCTGGAGAAAATATACATCCAGGGGTTCCAAGGCCTTATGACTGCTGCACCCCCAGTGGTTGTTCTACATTACATAAATGTGATAATGTAATTCATTACTGTTATAATGAGGAGTACTTGAAGACAAACTTAACAATTTATCAACATTCTACACCAGAAAAAAACATAATTTTGTTGTGAATTTCAGAACGGCTCCTAATATTAAACACTGTCTTATGATTATATTTTACTGGAATATATATACTTTTACACCACATAACTTCCCTAATCTCTCTATATATAAAAGAAAATCCTGGAATGGAAAGCAAATGCAAGGCTACAATACGTGATCATCTCAAAAGACATTTTAAAGACCCACGAGACCAAGGAGACTTGCCACGGTGCGTCTCGCAGGGACCGTAAACACGAGACTTGGTGCCAAGAGATTGTCCCAGGGCTGTAGCAAAAAGGACAGTGGCTGTACAGGCTTTAAAAAGATCCAAGGCCAGCGCGACAGCAGCTACCCCCCAAACGCGAGCAGTGTTATACATCCTGCAAGGAAGAATTCAACCACGCCCGGGGCCAGAAATAAAAGACAGGTATTGCTTTTACAACGTCACGCGAGACCAGGCAGTGAGCCATCATTTAAAACAAGTCAACAGACCTCTAAGCTAGCAGTTGTTGGATTGCTTTTGGCAGGCAAGCATCATGTGCTCCGAGATCTTAAAACAACGACATGCGACAGGCAGAGGAGGCAGCTAGCAAGCAGCAAAAAGACAGCAAATGATCCAAAGGCATATCCTTAGCGTACCTTTCAGCCACAACACCCTTCACAACACGAGCAGTATTATACGTCTGGGAAGAAAGAGATGTAACCATGCGCGGGGCAGAAAATAAAGAAACAAGTATTGTTTTTACAAAAGTTTTTAAAGTAAAAGTGAAAATAATGCATATGTAACAATTCACAAGAAAATAAAAATCTCTTTAAATTGTAGATTGCCTGCCTAAGGTAAAGTCATCCCTGATGAATGGGGACGTGGGAATGAGGGGTCCTTTCATCGGATTAGCGCTATTTCAGATGTGGAATGGCAAAATGGGGAAGGCAGCTTGATGAATGAGGTCTCCAGGACTTAAAACAAATCCAAATCATATTATGTGATATCATCTAATGTGAAATTCTACTCCGTACTTCTAGAATTTTTATTTTTATACTGTATTGAGGATTTATTCTGTTCTACTGTATGTATTGTACTGTATTGTATTGACCCCCTTCTTTTTGACACCCACTGCATGCCCAACCTACCTGGAAAGGGGTCTCTCTTTGAACTGCCTTTCCCTAGGTTTCTTCCATTTTTTCCCTAGAAGGGTTTTTTTGGGAGTTTTTTTCTGGTCTTCTTAGAAGGTCAAGGCTGGGGGGCTATCAAGAGGCAGGGCCTGTTAAAGCCCATTGCGGCACTTCTTGTGTGATTTTGGGCTATACAAAAAATAAATTGTATTGCATATCCGGTAAACCAAACACAGGGGTTGTCGAGCGAAGCGAGCAGGGGGCGGAGCCCCCTAGTACTTTTAAAAAGTAATGTCTTTTGCAACGTATAGGGACCCTTTTTTGATATGCATTGGGAATGGATTCTCTACTAGAGTATACTGACAAAAGACTTTGCTTAATGAAATAACTCGGCCCATACCAGATATTTTTAATTGCCACTACATACAATTTCCTCTCTGTATATTTGTATCCACTGATGTAATTTACCCTGAGTTTTGCTTTTTTGTAGAGCTCATTCCCACCCAATAATACCACAGAAGGGTTCTAGATGTGGAGAGTAAACAAATAAATTATTCTGAAGCTGCTGGACAAAAAGAATTACTGAAGATAATGTAAAAAATGGTCCCTCAACTGTTTCTACTCAGGCACAATTATCAGTGCAGAAGAAAAAAAGGTTATTTGCTTGAAAAAAGTTTCTCTCGAAAGGAGAATGATACAGTATGTACAATGAAGGTTTTTAATTGAAATTTCCAAAATTCCTGTTGGGCAAATTTCTTGCCAAGAGACAATGCAGGCAACTTTTTACATTGTTGAATTATCTTATTAAACTGGAGGCATGTTTGTTTTGACGCCATTTAAGATAAGGACTATCATGCCCAAATGACAGTGATCTCAAAAATGGTCACTTTATTGGAGACTTCATTTTGCACAGTGCTCCTTCACAATATAAATTCATACACATCCTCAAAAGTATTCTTGTATGTCTTTAATTTTTAAATGAACAGCTTTACTCATTGCATCTCTCTTGCTTACAGCACATTTTTCCATAAATGTAATACCTGTACAGGCTTCTCCATCTGTGACATTTGATTTTTGTGCCTGGTAATGATCCATCAGAGCTAGGTGTATAAATGTCAGGAATTACATCCTCAGAGCTTACTGACAAAGTAATTAATTCTGTCACTCACTCTATATATTTAATAAATATTTTAAAAACATGAAAGACAAAGCTCTGGTGATTTGCCAAAGGTTAAAGCAAAAGTGTCCCACTGTTTCTGAACTTTCATGATTTAATGAAAGTTAATGCAATCACATGCGTCACTTAAACAACATTATTTTTCCAAAAAAGATAAACTCTTAAAATGTGTAGGGTATTCCTGGTGTAGCCAGTCAATAATGAGTTATTATATACACACCTATGGTACCTTTTATGATTTACAGCATAGATAGATGTTAATCCCACCCAGGAAGGTCCACATTCCCCAAACTGGTTAGGAGCTTGAATGGATGGACAGGGGATGACTGCCTCCCAAGGCTATGTGTTGTCTTGGTCCATTGGGTGGCAGCATCCCCCAGACATAGCTCCAGACTTGGACACTTAAAAGGACACATGGCAGTTGTAGTTCTGGGCCCTTGGGTGTTGCTAGAGGGTACCATTGGGAGAAGCCTCTCCTGTCAAGCAGAGGTTTCACCTGACCCAGAAGTGCTTCCTGGGTGCAATATGGAAGCAAAGGAAGTGCTCCCAGGTCTGGCATAAAGGAAGCCACTTTGTCCCAGCCAATGAGATAGAGTCGAGAGTGGAGATGCATGAAGCTTGCTCGTAGAGAAGTATTGGTGGAAAAGAAATCAGCAAAAAATTGACGGGATGATTACACCAGATAAGAAGCTAATCTGAAAAGAAAAATATTTATCTTGGCCTTGAGTTGCTGCAGTTGTGTCTAGGGTTTGAAACTCTGAGGTGTCTCTAGTAGTCATAGAACTCTTATTTGTATATACATTGTGACTGCTGCCGCCCAGGTACGCAGCAGTCCTTCTCAAACCCCCTCTTAAACAGTTTTTCAATGGAAAAGAAACACACTTTTTCAGAACCTCTTTGTGGGAACAGCTGCCAGCTTGGAGGAGTACGTCGCACTGGGTTACAAACATTTAAAAGATCAAGGCACGGTCATCCTGAGGTCTCTCACTCTCCTGTCTCTCTTCCCCTAGACTCCCTTCGCTCTGGCCATTTGCTACCGGCCCACTGGATCCCCTTGACGAAGAAGAGTTTGTGTTCTTTTGAGCAGGAGTCAGGGCCGATCCATCAAGTTCGACAGCTGTTCATTGTGAGGCATAGAAAATCTTAAATACCACCTAGACCTGTGCCAGTAAACAGTTAACTAGTGCACCAATATTAACCTTGACTAAGCTATTATTTCTGTTAAAAAGGAAGTTTAGATTTGATAAAAAATATAAAAAAAAAAACAAAGCATGAGAAATAAAAAAATTGTGAAAGAAAATTATGTGGGCATACATTGAGAGCAGGTCATTTCAGTGAGTAAGATGTAATGTCACAACACTGGACATGCTGTAAGACTTCCCTTCTTTGTGTAAAATCTCACTTTCTGGTAGTATTTTGAACACAGTAATATTAACAATGAATCAGAATGCCTGCATAGGTAAAATGTAATCAACCAGTGCCTATTAAAATGTTCATTTCAAAACTGAACATTGGTATAAAGAATACACGTTATGGAAGATAGATGGCGCTATAACACACTAACCCGACACAAACAGATGCTAGAGGTACAAGACCATAGAGCACACATGAATTTTATTTAGTGTCCCCAACAGCCCAAACACATACCATCTTTACTCTTTATCTTTTGCGTTCTTATTTTCTCAATATCTCTCAGTCCTTTTATTTTCTCATCCACTCCTCCACAGCAAGCTTCATCATCATCATCATCATCCTCCTCCTCCTCATCCTCCTCCTGACTCTGGCTCTTGGAATACTGCTTGCTGGCCCCTTATATAGGTCACCAGAAGTGCTCCAAGTGCTCATTGACCTACTTCCAGCAACACTTCTAGGTGTGGTGGAAGAGCTGCTCTCCAAGGCTCAGCACCTCCTATCTCAGCTGCACCACTCCCTTGCAGCACCCACAGATCCAAACAGGGCAGCACCAACTCCCACTCCCATGAAGCTCTGCGGAAGTCCGAGGCACCGCTGCAACCCAGGGGGGCTGCCATCTGGCCTTCCGGGAGGAGGTAACTTTTGGCCATGCCTGCTCCCCCGGTCTTTCCAGCATGGGGGTGTCCCAGCCGGGCAAGGTCCCCGGTCGTCCTCCACAAACGTGAAATGCAAATTACAACACTAAACACTAACATTACATGGATGGACCAATCATAACCAAACAAAGTTGTGCCTACACAATATAAAATCAATTTAATTGAATAATACCTTTTTATTAGACAATTTAAAGTTAAGTGTTTTTGGTGCACCTACCTTAGAAAATAAGAATCTACCCTGTTAGCGACTTTAGGCAAGACAAGTGACATTTACGGTTGATATTATTTCAGACCCAAATGTAACTTCTTCACTTTGGAGTTGTTTGGATTTCAAACCAAATAATGAAAGAGAGGTAGTTAACTTAAAACAGGGTATTTATCAGCACTGTTTCAATGAATACAATAGTCAATAAACTGTCAAATATAAGCAGTTTGAGGACATATTTAAAACAAAATCATCCTAATGTTTGTTTCCAGTTCATGCCCTCTGCTTCACCATGCAACATAAGTTTTAAATTTTGAATGTGCTATTGTTATTATTAATTTTTTAAACATTTCACTACAAATAGTAAGTTTGCAATGTTTACTTAAACAATACAAATTGTGATTTGCTGCAATTTTGTAAAATTTCTCTTGGATGAATGAAAGATCTAACAAGCCAAATAGTTAATACCAAGTTTCATTATCAGCAAAGACTGAGACCTAATTAGGAAACTGGCCAATGAAAACCTGTAGCCCCTGTGGCCCTCAAGGACCATGATTATGGACCCCTCATATAGGAGATCACAGTATATTTATTGATGCACCAACCTATTGCTTCTGATGTTGCTCCAAATAATGGTATTGGGGGAGTATAATATGAGATTCTAGCACTGTCTGACAAGAAGCCTTTTCTGAGCAGGTTTAGGAGGGCCCAGTTTGTAGCTGTTTTTGAAGCCTCACACCATTTTTCGCCTTTATTTTCTGCTTCACCACAATAAATATCAGGCCAGTGCATAGCTTCTCACACAGTTAGGATTAGAAATATTCAAAACACACTTTCAAGCTGAATTATGCAGTGCAATGAGTAACAGACGTATATTACTTGTCTAAGATCATTTCTGATTGTTCTCTTTCAGTTTATTTGTCTAAGATCGTCTGGTGGTGCTAAAAAAAATGATTTAATAAAGTTTGGAAATACTACCAACATCTTAATGAGTACTAGATAAAATAAATTCTGCTATAGACACTGATGGAACATTAGAGAAGATACTGATAAGTTCCTTTTGACAAAGTTTCCAGTTTGTACATTAAAACAAGTGGTGTTTCTGGAATTTCTACTTTAATTGTATCTGATAAAAGGATGCAAATATGTATAGTCAAATTGTACAGTGATCACTAAAGGTTCGGACACCAAACAACTTCCATGACTTAAAAACTGACCTGAATATATGATTTTGATACACTCAAGTGGCAGAAAATAGCATCTCTGCCTCTGACCACTCTCTGATCATTGTAGAGTATGTCCTCTTTTGAGAGAATGAAAGAAATTATCTCATTAAGTGTTGAATAAAAGGGTTACTTGAAGACCTAATCTATGTTTTCAAAATTTTCAGAGTCATCAATATCTGATTAAGTGAACAAAAAAACAAGGTGATAAATGCTATCAAACTGGTAATGCCCAACTCCCACTGCATTTCCAATATAAGTAGATTATGTGAATAGAATTAGCTAACTGGATATTAGAAAGAACTAAAAATGAAAACATGAAGATCTTTTTAAACACAATAGTGATGCTTTGGAAAATCTTAAACCATTAAGACATTTAGTTTAATTTCTTTAGCAACCTGAACCTAGGATAAAGTAGTCACTTCAGAAAATTCAGAAACTTACAAAGCAGCCAATAAAGTCTGTAATTCTTTTTTTTAAAGTGACTTTTGTTCCGACCATTAAAAACACATTTTGCTTAGATAACAAGGAAAATTAAAGAAAATTTTTTAGCAATTTAGTCACTTTATTTGATCTTTCATTTTTTTATTTGGTGCTACATTTTATTTCTTTGCATACCACATTTACTGCAAGGTGACTCTGGAATGTGTAGGATGTCGCTGCAATGCTGTAAGAATATTACACAATTGTCTTTGGCAGCACAAAGCATATGAAATGTAGCATATTCAAGCTGTCTGAATTCCAATGCTTCTTTGACCTTGGTAGGATTAAACTGTCAACACAAATAGATGGTGGTGGGTTGAAAACATCTTCACTCTAATTAGGAAACAGCAGAGGGAAAGCATGTTTTGCATATAGCATACAATTGACAGCAAGATATTTTTAAACTGTTTCTAAAGTTGAAGAGCAGAAGGTATCTGAACAAAAAATCAACACCCGGTCCAGAATAATGTTTCAGTCACTCACTACTTTTTCCACCACAAACAGCTGTACAACCAGGAAAAACTCTCTTTTCTTTGTCTCCTCTTTTCCATCAATATATATCTTCTGATAAGGTATTTAATGTTTGGTGATGTTTTCACTGTGCCACTGTTGGATGTACTATATACATTATTATCATACCACTGTCACTAGTCTAACACTCACTTTCACACTCACAGTCACTCACACCAAGTCAGCATAGAAGTTACTGTAGTACAAAGAAAAATTTCATTCCGAGAAAGGATGTGCAAACTGTACATTGTGACCACGCAAAAAATTAAACCCAGGTGCCCAGGGCCAGGAAGCAGCATTACAACAAAGTTGTCTTTCCGGAACAGACACTTAGCTTTGAACATTCAGACTTGGTTAGTTTCTGAAACAAAAAAAAGGGACTACATGTTGTCACACATGTGCAATTGGGAGGCAGCTAAAGGGCCTGAATAATAGTAGTTCCACACCAGATGAGGGGGTGGTGAGATGCAATGACTTTCTCTCTCAATCCTCTGCAGACCATCCACAGGAAATCCCGCCTGGTTCCGGTTCTGGGCCCACTGATGATGCCACCTCTGGTTCTGGCCCCACAGAGGACATCACTTCCTCTCACCGCCTTTAAAAGCCGCCATCTTTACAACCTTAAGATCAGTTCTGTTTTGGACTCAGACCTGTGATCATTTCACAACCTAGTTTACCCATTTTTGCAGCCAGGGCATGATATACGGGTGGCTGCCCCAAAACTTTTTCATGTCTTTCAACTCTTACTGTGACAATGTAAAGGCACTCACAATTCTCTCTTTTGAAAATTCATTCACAATAATCACAGTTTGGAGAAATGAAAACCTTTCATCTTTTAAATCCCTCATCTTCCAAATCCCTGAAGCCAATGTCACACTACAAGACTTTTAGTCATGGGGTATGTCAGACTTCAGTTGCTGATCTCGTCATCAGACTAAGAACAACTGAAAATCTCTGAGTATGTCTAATTTATCACAGTCATGCTCATTTCTTTTTGTGACAGCCAATAGAGTGCTGTCTGTTGGACTCAGGCAACTTCAGCCACAATCTCAACCCTTTTATCTAATTCCATTCTGTCATGTTACATAAAACATGAGACATCAGACAGACAAGATTCTCTTTTGTTTGTGAGATTCAAATTAACTGTGTTCCTTATTCCTCTTAACTGCTTTATATGTATTTTACTTCCAGATTATTATTCATTGGTTGTCAGCTCCCACATACACAAGTCCAGCCAAATGACTAAAGACAAAAATTAAACCTGCTTGATTTTATTGGAGCAAATGATTGCAAATTATCTAGAATCCTGATTTATCAAAGAATCACTAAAACTATCTGTATGTGTTTTGACGGATCTCCAGAAATGGCTTTGTAGGCATTTCCAGACATCAGCAGCGTTGTTCTACAAACTACCAGTAATTTTTTCTTTGTATTAATGGTGACAGGCAAACATTAATCAAATGTACAATATACTGGAAAGATAGGCTTAAATTAAGCCTCACAGTTAACTAAATTATTCAAACATCCCACCCAAATTACCCCTTTAATTTGGTTTTGGTCATAAGAATCATAATTTGGAGGTGTTGATATGTGCTTTTCAGATGTTTTAGTTTAATTTGTTAGTTTTTACATATTTACTTCTGTCCACCGCAGTGACCTCACCATGAAGCACCATGGACAAAACACTGCTATGCCATATGCATTGGAGCCACACAAATGCACACATGCATGCAAAAGTACTAGAAACCAAAGGTGCCATTTTTTTCTAAAAACTCAGAGCCTGCAATTCTTTCTTGACTGAATATTTATTTGTGAAACTCCACTAAATAGCAAAGTTTTATCATTTGAAAATGGATGCACCAAGCAAAATAAATTATTTTACTAGCATAAACAAAGAATACATTTAGGCAGTCAGTTAGTTATTGTCATCTATTCTACTTCTACTTCAAAGTCATGGACAGCAACAACCTATCCTGCCAGCACAGAGCAAAAGGGAGAATATAACCTTGAACAGAACCCCACTGAACTGCTGGGCATATTCACAAACATGCAGAATTACATTCATACAGGGGCCATTACAGAGTTACCACTTAACTTTTCCTGCAAGTCTTTGGGACCACTGAGGAAAACTGGAGTACCAGACACAGGCATGGGATTCAAATTAAGGACACTGAATCAATGAAGCATCTGCACTAACCAATCTACTACCCAAAGGAAAAAAAAAAGAAACCCAGAATTATCTAGCATTTAAAAGAAGATGATATAAGATAATATTTGTGAAGAAGTAAATCTAGTATTTGAAAAGAAAAAGCAACATCTGTTGTTTAGAATAACAAGACAATTATTTATGGATGTAAATAAAGTTTCCTCTTGTTCATAAATGCTGCATGACTCTCCCTTTATTTAGACATCCTGGCTTGAAACATACATTTGGTTTCACACTTTGGAATGGGAAATTGAATGAGACTTTGATTAGTATGCAAAATGCTTCATCTCTACTAGCAGATGTGAATTTTTTTATTTCATTTACTGGACAAGTCTAGATAGATGTAACTAGGAATAGTAACAATGTTACAGTTTGATTGCATACTAGGCAAATAAAAAAGAACCTAACTAACCTAAAAATCTGATCAAATCCATCATGAAAACTGTGTAATAATGTAGAATCTAAGACATGGAATAACACAACACTGTGTGTGTTCCATGACATTTACAGTATATACTTCTACAAGGAGTCTGTAGATATGTATAATTTATATATTTATATGCACATACTGCATTGTATTTTGTGTACTAACTGATTTACTACAGTATACAGTATGTGTAAATATGAGCATAACTGTATTAACTGAATTAAGTGTAAACCATATAAATATAAAATAAAATTTACCAATTCATGAAGAGAAAACATGGGACTACAGCAAACAAGTTTGAGAATTTTCATATTTTTGCAACACTATGTATTTTAACAGAATCAGCAGTATTTTCTTAGAACAATTTATAAAACTATGGAAGACTTCCTTCATTTTTTGTTAAGATGGCTTATAAAAAACAGGGAAGTTTTGCCTCCTTTGTGACAAGCATCTGGAGTTGTTATAAGCAGTTCTGTGTGAAACAGAATGCCTTTGCACTTCAATCGCCATCTACCACAATCATTTTTGCCGTTAAAATATTGCAGACCTCCCACTGCTTTTCTTATATATACTCTGCTGGGCGAAGGCCCTCCCTGGAATACAGAATTTCTATGGAATGAACCTCAAATTTGTCAATTTAATGATATTGGATAGCAACAGTTCCCAAAACATTTGTTGAACTCATCTCCTATTCACTGATGTTTAAATACACAAAAAGACGTCAAAATGTTGACTGGCAGATAACTGAACATGCCAAGTAACTAAAACTGGAAGGAATGGACAGATCCAAATTGCCCATATCAACAAGGTGATAAATGTGGTGAAGGCCATTGTATGCTATTATGAGTGTAAATACAGTGAATTTCCCATTGGGATTAATAAAGTATCTATCTATCTATCTATCTATCTATCTACAGTAAATAGTAGTAAAAATTGAAGGGTGTTGCAGTAAATCAGAGTCCCACGTTCCTCAGATCATGTTTTGACTGAACAAAATCAATTTCAATGTTTGCCAGGTAGGTCCCATATAAGGAAAGAATCCATTGCCACAAATTTTAAATCATAATAGCAAAAAGAAATTATAGGGGCTGACTAGTATCTGAGTGTGTGTATTTGTGCATAGGTTCGTGTAACTGCAAGTGTCTGAACCTTGGTATGGTTCATTGTTAAACCAGATGTGCATAGCAGTAAAGAGTCCAACTGAAGAACCTTAACAATATTTGGGCTGAACTAGTATTTTTTGTAGTTTCAAAATAACCACAATAGGCAGACATAACTTATTTTGATTTTATTTCTATAGATTTTTACAAATATTATTGCTAGTGTGATCATTCAGCAAAGCTTACAAAACTAAATTTACTACATGGCAACATACTGATTTAGTCTAGAATAAAATGTCCATTAGCACTGCCACTAATGTGCCGACACACTGCCCAATTTCCACACAAGAAAGCAATTAGCCATCAGGAATAAATAGGGCATTCCTTCCTGGAATAGCATCACTTCTTACATTACTCATGTTTTGTGCACTATATTTTATCTCTTGTATATCATCTTGCTTGCTAAGTAAAGTGCCTTGTGAGGTTAATGACAGCAATCAGTTAACTTCTAAAACATTATATAAAGTAAGCATTGCTAATACAACCATTTTAGAAAATCACACCTGTTCTCCAACTTGCATTATTTCACACCTATCCACATGTCTATATAAGGTACCCTATAGGTGATCCTTACCTTAACCCTTAATGAAATAATTATGCATCCTATTAACATAAAATTGTTATTTTACAGATAGTGCCTATAAAGCAATAATGGAGTATCGTAAGGGAAAACTACATTTTAGAATTCATCAGCTGATTTGCAAATTCTGTTTTGATTCAGTCCTGTGTTGCATCTCAAAAAAAAAAAAAAGTAAATGAGTTGTAGTAACAAATCAATGAGACAATAAGCATGACAGAAATGAGAGATGGAAATATATAGATTCTCTCTAAAATGTCAATGTTGATTAAACCCTAAATCTTTAGATATCTTGCTCCTTTACTGTAACACATGATTACATTACAGTAATAAATCTAGGGTTGGCTCTGTCTGCCATCAGACTTCTTTAAAATGCTACTCCGAGAACAGTTTAAGCTCATAAACTATTTTTGTCACGTTCAAGAAGATCTGCTCACTTCCTAAACACATGCAAAATGCATATTTCATGGCATCATCCAAATGATATGCATATCCATTGTTAAATGCACACTTTTTATGCCTTACTTTATTATCTGAAAGGGCTCCTGTGTTAGTAACAGAGGCTCAAAAATCTCTTTGACAATTCATCATTGATATAAAAGTATCATTAAGTGGCATTCATCATTATTTCTGTTAATATGACGTCCTTCAATATTTTATCGATATATTTTCACAAACCGTTAACAGAAGCCTTTGCTTTGTATTATTGTGCCCTTTTCAAAATGAAACATCAATGTCTTTCCACTTTTCCATTTTGAGGTTCAGGGGGAGAAGAAACACCAATGTGTAAATATGCTATATAGTTACAAATTTACAAAACAGTAGGCTCAGGGATGCTGCTTCCTGCCTTTACTTAAGCACTCTCATACTATTGCCAGGTTAGGACAACTACTACTTTTATAAGAAGTGGAAATTATTAAAATAGTTAGAAATGACAAAAAGGCTTAAATATTCCTACTTATTATATGAGTAATGTATTTGCATTTCATAGTCTTCATGTAAAATATATGTATGAAATGCAATGCTACTAAAATCCTCAAAATATTGCTTTACTGTAATAATTTTTTTAAAAGTACGGTAATGTGATGCTTAATTAAAAGCTAAAAATGTATAGGTTAACCAAGTTCAAAAAAATTATTCATAAATTGACATTAAAATGTTATTATTAATATGTATGCCACAAATAAAAACTGCTTTATGAATATGCCTATGGAGGTTATTTATGACATCGACTGGTAATTAGGAAGCCAATAAAATTGTTTCAGAAGGAGCCAGTAAGCCACTGTATTTAAAACAGGGTCTTGCATTTGGCTACTGTGCTGAAACTCTGAAAACTGTAATTTGCACATATTCATCATAATGCCTAGTGTTCATCAATACAATATTTACTTACATGTCATCTACAGTTAGTTATAGAATACTTTCATTAATTGTAAACAAGATTATAATTTTGAATAAAACTATATACTTTTGTATATTAAATAAATACATTTGATGAACTCTATCCCAAAGCATTTTACAAGTAGACAGGCAGCTAAAACTACCAAACACTTTTACAAATATAGTGCAGGCATATATTTATTTACACATAAAAATATTCCATCATTTTTACTTTATTAATGCTAATAATACTCAGTAATATTGATAACGTAAATTCTCAGTAATACACTGAAATTTCATTCCAACATGGATGGGATAAATTACTTATATTTAACCATTTTTCAGTGCATAGTTTAAGTAATAATTTATTTTAGAATTCAGTGAACTCCTGAGATACGCAGACATAAACCAAACACATCTGACTTTAGAGGGCATTAAAACTTTCAAATCTCAGCAGAAAATCATGGAACTTTAGCCCTTTTGTCTTTATTCATTTTTCTTACAGATGAAAAACATAAGCCATCCCTTATCATTAAAATATTTAGTGGTGATGAAATCTTTTAAAAGAACTTGGGCCTTTTGTTCTCTTCGCCCTTCACCCAACTACTTAAAACTAAACATCCTCTTAGTTTCATTCAACTTTCATTATGTTACATTCAGTAAAGAACCAATTACACAAAGTAAACTATTTGTAGAATGCAATGATTATTGCAGCTTCCTCACAACACTATTGACTTGGTATTAAATTAGCCAAGCTGACTTACTCTTGGACTGTGTGCTGTTTTGAATGTGATTTTCACTTTGGCTGGTACAGTACTAGGAAAAATGGGCACATTATATGTACTGTAAACATTTCCGGAATAGCTACAATGAACAGGTGATTTTTTTTGGCTTAGAAACCAATATCTTAACCACTAATCATCTATTAAAATGTGAAAAAATCAACTAAAAGTGAACTTTTTGCATTTATTCATTTAATAGCATGCTCTTTATGATAACAAGTTTGTTTTTGCTGGGATTGGCTCCAGCAGACCCCCGTGACCCTGTGTTCGGATTCAGCGGGTTGGAAAATGGATGGATGGAAATTAAAACAATTTTCACTTGCTGCCTTTTTCTCACTTGGAAAAAGTGAAAGTCCTCAGTTTGACAATTCATTTTCGAAAGGTGCTGTCCACAAACCTGTTTACCTATTGAGATCTGTACTATAAACTGCTGATGGGTTTCCTCAGAAAAAAGAAACTAGACAAAATGACAATTTTATGCCTTTCAGTATCTTGTTGTGTTAGCTATACAAATACAGACTACAGGACTGTTGCAAATAAAACAAACTAGTTTTTAACATAGCGTATTGTGCATGAGCAACCTTTATAACTAATTATTCCATTCAGCTCATTATCATTTTCAATCAAAAAGACAAAAAGAGCAAAAGTGATGAGTAAGAAATAAAAAAGAAATTCAATTAGGCTCATCATGGCATAGCTGCTGAAGTGAGTCAAAATGCACAACCTGAACAGCAATTACCATAATGAACAAAGAAGCAGGTCTCCCAAGTGTTACTCATTTATTTTCCTGCAGCAGTATGAAATTGTCAACAGCCTAACTTGAGTTATGATATGTAATTGCTAGATGTTCAAGTAACAAATACCAGACAGGCATTTCAAACAAAATGCCCTTTTTATTTAGTGTATTATATTGGATGTTTGGCACAGATGAAATAATGTAGTGGGGAATGTACTATAAAGTAAAATGAAAGTCCACCAAAGAATTTCTACCAGGGGAAAAACAAAGTATGCCTGCCCTATTACTTCCATTCAAACTAGTCATAACATACTCTTTTTTTTTACCTGCATTGTTATCAATCTTTAATTTAATATTGTTTTTTGTATCAGTATGCTGCTGCTGGAGTATGTGAATTTCCCCTTGGGATTAATAAAGTATCTATCTATATATCTATCTCTCTATCTATCTGTCTACTCCCTCACTCTTACTTCCAGTCATTTTTGCTATCATACAAACTTAGCCTTTTGGCCACCCTACGATAAGGATCAACAGTGCTCTATGTTGCAAGACAACTACCTCATCAAAACATTAGGAATATGATGGAATTACATATTCCACAATTCCCCAAGCCTCCATGACAAGAACTATCATGCATCCAACATTATTCAAGTGCAAACTTATGGATCCTGGCTGCAGAATATTAGTGATTAACTAACCTTGAACACAGTCAGCTCTTGATCACTAACTTGTTTAGTATTCTAGAAATTAAGCAAAGATTACACAGTATACAAACAAAAAGACTAAAAGCTCTAGCACTCTGCATTTACTCTCTCTCTTGCCTTTCCACTTAAGAATTAATTTCACATCAGTTTCACTTCATAGTCAGTAATGTTTACAAGCTTTTTTTTCTATTTTGAGCATTACACCCTGGTATAATGAACAACTGTAAAAAGAGAAGACTTTCCCATTTTATATCCCAAAGTTTTCAAAGGGTTCTAGTTTTTACTTTAATGAATCTAAGTAGTTGTGGTTTTTGTATTTCAGGTCCTCCTGGTTTCCATGCTAATATATATTGTCTTAAAGTACGCAGAGCACTTAAATGCTTTAAAAAATGTTGCTAGGCGAGACACGCCACTTACACATCTTGTTCCTTTCTATATTTTTTATTGTAATAATAGTAGTAGCCGTAGTAGTATTGTTAATGTTTACGGAGTATATTAAAATTGTTAGTTACATGCCCTAGCAACATGCAACACATTCCCACTCTTTGGTGCTATGATAACAAGAATATACCTGTATTATAAAATACTGAATTTCATTTTAAGACACTTGTAGCATTTGTCAAGTCTGTATATCTCTTTACTGTCTTCACCTAATCATTTTTGCATAAGAATATATGCTGATGGGCTAAGAAATTATTTCATCTTAACACTTTTGCTATTTTTAATTTTTATATTACCACATAGAAATGAAATATATGATTATATATACTGTATTCTCATAAATATTTAATTAGAAAAACATGTTAAAACTTCCAAATTCACAAAGAAGACTTTTTCTGGTCACACATACAGTACCAAACTGCGGATGTCCTGCATTCCTAAAAATACAAACAGAACTATACAATGGTGGAAACATAACTTTATTAACAGTGCATTAAAGAGTCACTCACCACCTGTCATGAACATAAACTACTAGACTTTATCTTTCAGTCAGAATCATTTTTAATTCTTCCTTTGTATAATGCAGACCCCTTATTTTGTCCAACTTATCATGAATGTTGCCACTTTGACAGCGGCAACTATTTACCGCTTTCTCCCACTTCCTTATTTTGCCTCTAATGATGATCACATAAGGAAACTGACTTATAAAGAAGTTCTCTGTTGGCCAGGTGGCAAACAAATACCATTTTCTCCTTGAAAACACTAATAAAGTAAACAAGGTTTATACCATTTTAAGAAAACTGTTTCAGCCAGAGTTTAAAGTGTACATTGTGTGGGAGAGAACTTGTTCCAGCATAGAGGAAATAATTCAGATATGCTAGTTTGGGACATGCTTTGGTCAATACAGCTAAAGCAGCTAGTTGCCAAGCAACAGAAAAGTTCAAAATGCTCTTAGGAACGAAACACTTCCCAATTTAGATTAGTCCTACAATTATGTCATTGCTTAGTAGAAAAGGAAATACAGTAGTGCAAAAGCAGGCAGATGGTCAAACAAAGAAACCATTGATTAGGAATACAGTATATTGTATTGGAAACAAAGTAGTGTCATCAAGAAGAAGCAATTATGGTAATTTGAACCAAATTGTACATACAAGAAAACCGAAATGTGTGGAACTAAGAATCTTAGCGTACCTCTCAATTGTAAGACCATTACCTCAGATGGTTTTTGGAGTTGCATTTAAACCCTATCATATGTCTACTTTTGGGGCAGAAGCACCCTTGGGGAGTCTGATGATGACACTGGGTATCCCTGCACTCATGGCTTTAAATTCCTAAATAAACAGTCATACAGCTTTAGTAAGTTCAGTGTTGCATGCCCGCCATAATATGCAGAAACTAATATACTCCCAGCATCACCTAATAAACCACTATCAGTCAGAGAAGTCAAAAATCTTCTGAAACTTCCCCTTAACTTTTTCCTGTGGTCGACCCTTTAATGGAAATGAGTTATACCAGCTCCTGAAAGACTTGCATTGATACTTGGAGTTCACCAGTTGCAAGTGCAAAATTTTCTTTTATAATATTATCCTACCAGGATCTAGTTCTTTGCAGCTCCTTGCAACCCATTTGCCAACTGGTATAACTGTTATAGCTTGCCATCCATTTAATTTCATTTGTGGACTTGTAAATGATGAAATTTAATCAAATGTACAAATTTGACTGATAAATGCTATGATAACTACAATGTCCTTTGTAAATACTTCAAAAGCTTTAATGAATATTTTAAAGCTCTAGAGTGAACTTGGCATGCATTAGTACTATTAATTATATTCAATATCATAATTATGTATGAGTTCTATGTGTGCCAAATGGCAGATTCCAGGAAAAACATTTGTGAACATTTCTATGAAATAAATACTAGTCATTACATAATCAAAAAAGTTCTGGTGAATATTTTTTCCAAATGCAATAATCAGCAAGATAAGAAAATATATTTTCCCGTTAATGATAATGTTACATTCACACCATTCTCAAATCTACTCAAATAGCATTTCCCAGCATCACCTGGAACAAGGTAGGAAACAGCCCTAAAAATAGTGCCAGCCCATCGCAGTGCCCAATCATGCATACATCTACACTTACAAAGGGCCAATTAGGACTTAAAAATAAACCACATTGACAAGTCTTTTTGGATCTGTTAAGAAAATACAGAGTACCAGCCCAAGATGTTGGATTTGTGAAGTAGTAGAGATAACTTTGTTGCCCACTTATATATCATTAGTCATTATTTGTTTCCAACATCACTTCAGTTAACAAGTGCCATGTTGATAACAATTTGAAATATGGCAAATAGAAAACATATAAACACAGTTGATGGTCAAAGACCATAGTATTTAAAAGTGTGGAATAATTTCATCTTCTCGTCTGGTAAGAAATCTGTGTCTTGTAAGATCTGTAAAAATTAACTCGTTTAGCATCGGTACACAACAATGAATAGAGAGAACCTGAAAAGCAAACTGCATATTAATGGCCATATCTAACTCACAGTTTAGGATAACCCAACAGCACTGTCAATTTTATGTCCTTCTTGAGTCACAAAATCTTCATCTGACAGTTCAGAATCCAAGTCATCAATATTACAACGTTATGAACTTTTGATGATAGCAATGGCAGGTATGTGTGGTTATACTGTAAGAGCAAATGAGGCATGAAGTGAGCAAGACTAAGTTCATCACATGGTCTTTGCTGCCATCTAGGGGGCGGATTCAAACAATTCACTTTAGGCAACTATTCTTGACATTACACAGTGAATATAGCCTCCTACTACCTGTTGTGGGCTTTTGTTAATAGTAATCTTGAAAGTTGTAACCTATACCCTATAGTTAGTTAGTAGCAAGAATTATTATACATGTTTTTGGCAAATAGACCGCACTTCTACTATTGGTATAGAAAGAATATTGTGCAAGGAAACAAATTTCTTCATTCTTGAATAAAATGCTTGCACTTTTACACAAATGTTGCATTATATAAAACTCTGATTAATTAGTTAATTGTAATAGTGATCAATTAATCAATTAACAATATAGCTGTTGGCTGCAATCCTAGACAGATGCAATATTTGCTACCCAAAGACCCAAAACATATCTGGAGTTACCATTTTTACAAGATCTGCTACAGGGTGAAATTATATTTATACCCCAAATTCTTATTATTCCTACTAATTACCTATCTGAATTCAAACTAATACAGTTTCTTGTAAAATTGTGTTTTCCAATCAATAAAAACCAAGGTAAAAAACTAGGAAAAGAAGAATTGATCTACAGCACAAAAGCTTTACTCATGGGCAACTGTATGTAGCATATTCAAGAGTAAGGAGCACCAGTGACTTAAAATATGCACCCCTGGTAATATATATATATATATATATATATATTGTATGCAAAAAAGTATTCAGTTACACAGTACTTCTGATGCATCCAATTAATAGGCCCATCACCTTAGCAAATTTCACAGGCAAAGCAAGGTAACACAGCTAGTAATTTAATATGTGTTACTGTCAGTATTTAACTAAAACACAGTTTTAATGCTGCAATTAATCTAATGTTATGGTTTCTATTGAGACTGACTGCATGAACATTCCCATTTGGGAAATTATCCATTTTGTTGCATGACTGGTTAAGGATTAGCAGTATAACCAGTATAAGTATTAAAATATTTGTCATGATATGGATTTTGCTATAACATATAGACCAGCAGGGAACAGATTTTAATATTTATAAGATTGTGAAGCCAGAATTATTGCAAAACATAGTTTAGGAATTTTTAACATTGACCCATTACTTTAAAAAACAACCACATTTTAGTGCCAGTTAAATAATTTTGAACATGTTCATCTAACTGATGTATACAAATCTGATAAATTCAGAAATATTGATCTTCATTGGACCAGAAGACCAATATTGACTAATTCAAGTTCACAACAGCCAATATAATCACGTGTGCCCTCTTCCCTTTTCAGTGAAAAACAATGCATGTGGTGATGCAAGATGACAAAACTGCTGAGCAGAAGAGTGTCTCATTGATAGTTTTAAAATGATTTAGAATACCAAAGTTACCACAAACAGAAACAAATTATTTGCATACTATGTTAGGCAACAGTTTTATGGTTGTGGCAATAACACATCTAAAGGTGAAGTATGGAGCCTAAGAACACTTGGGGATTAAAGGCAGAATGTCTCTGGAAATACACCCTTATCAATAGTACAAACAAGTCAAAGATGGCAACAAATCGGGACCTGATATGCTGAAAGTGGGCCAATTGCTACTAAACCGTAAGGTGGCTAATAGAAGGATAGGCTGATTTCAACCCCCTAACTGTCCCACTGTACGTCCCCCTTTTAATATAATTAACTTTAAACAGTCAAATGTACATGTACATGTAAAAAATACAGTTACGAGGAAATCTTAGCAAAAACAGAAAAAATATACATTATACACTTAAAAAAAGAAAGACACAAAGATGAAAACCGCTGTGTTCCTCCCCAAAACACAATAACCCCTGTAAGTGTGAATAAAACTACATACATTGAAACACACACCCCAGCCCCTCCTGAAGTTCACATAATAGTCTAGAGTTCGAGTTGTCTTATTATACTTAGATGAATTGTAGAAGCCAGACAATGAAAGAATCTGAATTTTTAAATGTAAGATGTTTCCACAGTCAGTACTGCACCATAATAAAAAAAGAACTTCAAAAAGCTCATCCGGTTTCACTAGAAGTAACAAAGAGCAATGTAGGATTCATAAGATTACTTTTATGCAAATTACCACAAACACTGGGAGTCCAGCTTTGAGATGCCATTGTCCATCAACTTTCCTTTCCAAAACAGTATGAAGGGGCCATCTTTGCCCACACTAGAAGACAGGACAGACAGGCAGCAAACACATAACATTTTCTATGTGGCAGTGCTACATAGATGCCCATCCCCAGTCGACAGTGTAGCAGGTCCAAATTAAGGCTTCATATTGGCCGCAGGAATTGTTTTGGTTTTGCCATCTTATCCACTACTCCTTCATATGTGGAATTTTACACTGTCAGAGAATTAATTGATGGGACTGGAGAGATGGTGAGTCCTAGTCCAGATCAAATCCCCAAAACAAAAGGATGCTGGACTCACCAATCACATTTGGACTTCATGCTTTAATTTTTCTAGGATCTGAATAGTGGGGAGGCAGTAGCGTTGCTGCCTCGCAGTTAGGAGACCCGGGTTTGCTTCCCAGGTCCTCCCTGAGTGGAGTTTGCATGTTCTCCCCCCGTGTCTGCGTGGGTTTCCTCCGGGTGCTCCGGTTTCCTCCCACAGTCCAAAGACATGCAGGTTAGGTGCATTGGCGATTCTAAATTGGCCCTAGTGTGCACTTGGTGTGTGTGTGTGTGTGTGTGTGTGTGTGTGTGTGTGTGTGTGTGCCCTGCAGTGGGCTGGTGTCCTGCCCGGGGTTTGTTTCCTGCCTTGCGCCCCGTGTTGGCTGGGATTGAATCCCGCAGACACCCATGACCCTGTAGTTAGGATATAGGACCCTGTGTTCGGATTCAGCGGGTTGGAAAATGGATGGATGGAGTTTCAAAAATTCTAAAGGAATATCTCAGTGGCTAACCAAAAGTTAATAAGAACCTAATAGTGAATTCCAGGCAATAAAAACTTGCCATTTAAAACTTGTACTCCTTTTAAAGTGTGTTCTATTGACATTATGAGAAGAAAATGTATATTATAATGTATGATATAAATTTTAAGCCAAATCGCCTAGCCCTATGACCATCTACTTCAAAATGTTCTCTAGACAACCACAGACAATGCACTACCACCAAAACAGATTATAACTTAAATAGGTACATCTATGATTCAATGAAAAATGAAAGTTAGATTTGCTTGACTGGTTTGAGATTAAAAATGTTTTTAATTAGCTCATTAAAACAAAGAAAGAAGACCAAGTCTACACAGTACTTAATCTTTATTTTTATTCTCCTGTTGGTGACACTAAATAAATCACTATTTACTATTCTGATAACGCAGAACATTTATTTTCTGTATTTCACTAAATGCGCTTAACTTGTAGAAAATGTCCTTAAAAACATTTCCTATCCTGGCAGTAACTTAACAGACCTAAAACCTTACTAAAACAAGCCATTTTACAGCTAACTTGGTTTCTGGGTCTTGGGCATTGCTTGCTGTCTGCTAAAGTAAGCGACAGAGCATTCATTGCTCAAAGGTTACTAGAAACTATGAAAAACTGTTTTACTCATGAGATCTCCATTGAGTGGCTCAGACAGTATGATATAAAGCTGGTTTCAAAACACAATATTTAATTCATCCAACATTCTGTGCTTTACCAGCACCTTGCCTTTCCTATTTGCATGCACAAACTTTTTAAAATTCTGGAAATGTTTGGGGTCATGCAGACATGTAATTTTTCTAAATACACTTTTCTCCCTCATTTTATCACAGCTTTCTTTAATAAAAACACTTCCTGCACTAATCCACGTTATTTTATTGTTCCTGAGCATTTTTCAAATTTACAGTTTGAAAGCCTAAATCAAACAAGTAAAATGAATGACATATCCAATATCACTGTGCTAGTTTTAATATTTAAATCATTAAGAAATGCTCTTCTTAATTTACAACATGCATTTAATATAAAATTATGCAATCGATTTACCACTAAAAATGATTTGGAAAAAAAACCTTTCTGCATAGAGGAGCACAGTTCAGGAAGATTAGGTTTGACATGATTGCTGAATGTGACAGATGTCCTCAAATTTAAATATAATGTAAATATTACAGTTTCCTTTAAACCTGACTTACAGTGTGGTGACGTTGATTCATAAATAGCTGTTTTTTCCTATTACTAAGAAAGAGTTTTTTAAATTAACTTTAGAACAACACTTGTCATTATTAATTTCAGTGCTTTCAGCAAACACTGTATTTTTCTGACAGGGCCTGTTTACTTCTAATTTACATGAGCTGCAGTAATTTTCTATGATGATGGGTTTTATCAATGCTTTTCCAGTTCTCATCATATTTTTTGTACTTACCAAAAAAACAATAACTTTAACTGTAAAACCAAGATAGAATTGAAATCCTTCAGCACAGGAAATATTAATTTTACTGAGGGGCAACACTGACCACCCTGAGAAAAATGAAATTCTTAAGAAAATTTTTCATGATAACATTAATCCATTCATCCACTTTCCACCCTGCTACTTGATTCAAATTCCCTTTCTGACTTTTTTATTAAGACTGTTATAATACCAACACATGGACACGGAACAAAATTATGTAAATGTAAGTAATCCTGACCAAAATCAACCAAACTTGAAGGAAAATTATTAAGCAACCATCATAAAAGGATTGCTTGAAGAATAATAACCATTTAATTTACCGCTTTAGAAAGAAACCACCATGATGGCACACAAACAAATTGTATATGGTAGCTACAACACTGAGGTGTCCACTTTTTGTATTAAAACCCTGGAATTAAAGAAACCTAGACAAGCAATGTGAGCAGCTACTTCTTTCCTTAGGCTCCAGAAACACAGGTTGTTGTTGCCCATGGCAGTATTAGTTTCCTCCAGATATTCCGGTTTCTTCTTTCATCCCAAAGTTGAGCATATTAAGTTAATGGCTCTGTATGAGTGAAAAACCTTAAAATATTTCTCTTTGAATGAGCAGACTTCAAATTCTGGAAGTGTTCCTTTCTTGCATCCAGTTTTTCCTAGATATTAATGTATATTCACGGCATTCGTAGTCTGTGTCACAATCTGATTGTATGGGCGGTTACCTACCAGGTAACGCTTGTGGTTGGCCACGGTGCCCTCAGTTGTGAGAAGCAGATCATAGAATGGTTGAAATAGTTTACTGTCAAATAATGCAAAGAGTACGCGACACGTGTTTCGCCCTAATTCTGGGCTCCTCAGGCGTACACACTCTACTGCACTCCCTCTCGGGAATCTAACCTCGGACGTCAGCGCCAGAAGCGATGCCCCTAACATTGCGCCACGGCGTGTGGTTCGTTTTATTTGACAGCATGTAGATCGGGGTAATTACAGTCACGGCATTCGTAGTCTGGCAACATTACGGGCATCGCCTTTGGCGCTGACGTCCGAGGTTCGATTCCCGAGAGGGAGTGCAATAGAGTGTGTACGCCTGATGAGCCCAGAATTAGGGCGAAACACGTGTCACGTACTCTTTGCATTATTTGACAGTAAACTATTTCAACCATATTAATGTATATATAAATATATGTGTGTATATATATATATATATATATATATATATATATATATATACACACATTATACATACAGAGTGCACAAATACAAAACATCCAGAACAACTGATTTTTGCGGAGTAACAGATAATGCCTCCCTCATAACTCCCCATCGTGCTAAGAATGAATTGCACATATATTAATGAAAACAAAAACTTTTACGCCTATCTGCTGTCCAGTCTTCCACGGCATAACTTCATAACATTCTTGTAATCGATATTAGGACATGCAGAAGCTATCCTTGAAGCATCAAACACACATCAGGGAACATACCTTGATGGGGTGCCTGTCCACTCCTGGACCCATTAATGCACACACAATCATTTTAGATAGATAGATAGATAGATAGATAGATAGATAGATAGATAGATAGATAGATAGATAGATAGATACTTTATTAATCCCAATGGGAAATTCACATTCTTTAGCAGCAGCATACTGATATAATAAATAATATTAAATTAAAGAATGATAACAATGCAGGTGAAAAAAACAGAAAAACAGACAATAACTATGTATAATGTTGAATGTTAACGTTTACCCCTCTGGGTGAAATTAAAGAGTCGCATAGTTTGGGGGAGGAACGATCTCCTCAATCTGTCAGTGGAGCAGGACAGTGACAGCAGTCTGTCGCTGAAGCTGCTCTTCTGTCTGGAGATGATACTATTAAGTGGATGCAGTGGATTCTCCATAATTGATAGGAGCCTGCTGAGCGCCCTTCGCTCTGTCACAGATGTGAAACTGTCCACCTCCATGCCAACAATAGAGCCTGCCTTCCTCACCAGTTTGTCCAGGCGTGAGGCGTCTTTCCTCTTAATGCTGCCTCCCCAGCACACCACTGCATAGAAGAGGGCGCTCGCCACAACTGTCTGATAGAACATCTGCAGCATCTTATTGCAGATGTTGAAGGACGCCAGCCTTCTAAGGTAGTATAACCGGCTCTGTCCTTTCTTGCACAGCGCATCAGTATTGGCAGTCCAGTCTAATTTATCATCCAGCTGCACTCCCAGATATTTATAGGTCTGCACCATCTGCACACAGTCACCTTTGATGATCACTGGGTCTATGAGGGGTCTGGGCTTCCTAAAATCCACCACCAGCTCTTTGGTTTTGCTGGTGTTCAGGTGTAGGTGGTTTGAGTCGCACCATTTAACAAAGTCATTGATTAGGTCCCTATACTCCTCCTCCAGCCCATTCCTGATGCAGCCCACGATAGCAGTGTCATCAGCGAACTTTTGCACATGGCAGGACTCCGAGTTGTATTGGAAGTCCGATGTATATAGGCAGAACAGGACCGGAGAAAGTACAGTCCCCTGTGGTGCTCCTGTGTTGCTGACCACAATGAATTTTAGAATTTTTAGAATCCTCAATTTAATTTTTTTTTTATTTATTTTTTGAAAATGAGTTGCAGAAACAAGAGGAATATGCACACTCTACACATAGTGAAGAATTCAAACCAAGCATGCATTAGATGATCAAGTATACATCAGGAAACATCCTTTGATGGGGTGGCACTCCACAGCTGGACCCCTTAATGCACATTCTGAATCATTTCAGAACCCTCAATCTAATTTTTTTTTTTCATTTTTTGAGAATGAGTGGCAGAAACAAGAAGAAGAGGCAAACACCGCACAGTGTAGGGTTCAGACCAAGCATGCGTTAGAATGAACCATTGTGACAATGTGTCGCCTCCTTCAGTAATCATCCTTTAATAATTTCAGTGGAAGAGGTGAACTCTTCATTATGAAAAAAACATCACCTTGCCCTCTACATTATTTAATCTAATCAGATTTCTTGAAAATGTTGACATATGTATTCAAAAAGACCACTACGTCTCCAAACTCATTAATAAGTGGGATGTGAAAGGAAACATCAAATATTTTTCTAACACTCCCCTTTTTGCAGTTCGACAGTCACACATTTTAAGGCACAGCAAAATAAACATTTCAATATGAAAAATGGCATCATCTTTAACACCCTGTTTTTTCGTCCCATCCGGCTTCTTATCCTAACAATTCTGTTAGCTGTTTTTATCCGTAAGTCGGCCTGATCGTTTAAGATATAGCGTGCTCTCACTCTCCTCTTCATTAGTCCGTCTGTCGTATTTGCATTTGCAGCCTTAACCCCTCGATTGTCTTTCTTTCCTCTTTCCGCTCCCTGACTTAACTCGCCCTGACCTCAGACGCTATAAACTTGACTTGCAGACATCCCAACCTGCGAAGCGCACGAGACTTCGTCACAGTGCAACAGGCGGGTTCACCCCGCGACGTCCCATCTAGAAGAAGCCTACGACTCGGCTGGGACCAAACCAAGCAGTCGTCTTCCACGGACTTGCGGGTAACACTGAGAGTCATGTGCCCCGGGGGACGTTTTAAACGGTGAAGCCTCCTATCCCACTGCCATCCATCTCTTAAAGCAGCACAATTCTGGGAACACAATGTTACAGTAACTTCATTTGAATAGAGTCAATAAAGTAAACTGCGAGTCACACTTTACTTGATGATACTCAAAACATTTTACTTTCAAAAACGGTTTTACGTGATCATAAATGAGTTTTTACCTTCTTCTAACAGGACGTGTTGGACAGCTCCGCAGCGACCCCTGTCTTCCAGATAAGTAATCCGATATCCGAAGCGACAAAACTTACAGTCTCCGCGACAGTGTTGTTGCTTAAGGCTTTAATGTTAATTTAAAACATGTACTTGCTGCAAAATATGACATTTAACAACAGTGAAATTATATATTTTCAGGAAAACATGAAAAAAATAAATCAGATGAGGTGACACTGCCTGCTCACGGCTACACTGCACGCCCGCCAAAAACGAGCCACGCCCATTAGAGTTAAGGCCACGTGCGGCTAATTAGACAAATGAGGAGCGAGAGGAAAACGCCAGTCTTGATAAAAAAATAAGAGCGGGCACAATACACCGGGATAGGACTGATATTATTATTATTATTATGTAATTGCATATTATCTGAGAATTTTTATTCTATTTAGTTATTATGTAGTATCTATATGTGCAATTCTCTCAAGCGCGTTGTATTTTGTGGGTGGAGCCCCAAAACGCGAGGCCACCCGTCCATCAATGTTAAGCGACCGCCCCCATCCCTATAACGGCTGGCTGGGAATTGAATGGGAATTAACATATTGACCGCAGGACCATTTATTACCAGGACGAGGCAGTATCAGTCTACGCATATATGATAAATAATCGATTATCATTATCTTATAAATATCCCTCTTGCAATAAATCTAGACGTTTCAAAGCATTAGTATTAGCATTATAACTTTTTCTGCAGATGACATAATTACGAACTGTTTATAGCACTATATTCCCAAGGTGTTGCCACCAAAAAAATATTCTTGAGCTGTCCACTAGATGGCAGCACTCTATAGTAATTGTGATGCGTCATCAATGCTTGTCAGCAAGGCTTCTATAGTAGCTGTACACTGATACGACTTCTCTCATATGTCGCGTTTTCACAGGCTCAGTTAGATACGGCTTAACTTGTACCTCGTGTTCAAAGTGTTAACAACAACATTTATTTATATATCACATTTTCATGCAAATACGGTCTTTTTAAGTTCTGTTCTCGTGTTTTTTTTACCTTACAACCTTTTCTGCTCTGAATCTTGGATATTCTTATGGAATAAGCTTTTCACTTTGTTGGTTTCCATTTGGCAACCCCTGTCCTGCTCTTTTGAACCTTTTGTTGTATTTTTCCTTTTCATTCAATAAATCCTCCTTTACAAAGATTTCTTGTGGCCTTGCTCTATACACGCCTAGGGTTAACAGTGATCCTCTCCCTTGTGGGGCATTTTGAGTGTGTCGTGGGACTTTGCATTATATATTTTTCAACTTTGAGAGTGAAGGGCTTTTTGGTCTGATGTAGGCTGAAGCCAGCCACTCAAGTGGAAGCTAGGTTGCTTTTTGGCGCATCTCCTATGGGCAGGCTGGTGGGATTCTGGCCTGCTTCCTGAGTGTTTCTGAAGAAATACACCACCTTGACCATTTTGTGTAAGTGATCACAACAGCATCATCTATACACCATGTACCATTCCGGTGACAGCATTTCTCCCAATAATGTGTTTAAGGCCAGTCAACTGCTTGCAATGCTTACAATAAAATAGTGTGGCCTGGTGCCTGAGGTTTTCGGCTGTAACCGAAAATGTTTCGGGATCAGTCCACAACTCTGAGTCCCTGTGTGATCCTGCGAGTGTTATTAATGTTGCAAGTGGCCCATCTGTAGATGCATGAAAATAATTCACATTTAATAGTAAGCTGCTTTGAGCTGGTGTACATTAGGAACAGGTACTATATGATTTACACAGTCAAAGGTCACTTTCAGCCTCAAGTGTAAACTATAAATGACTCTCATTAGGTGCCAAGAATGAAATTTTACAAATACTGTACCTGAAAAGTTCACTTCAAAAAAGCTCTGTATTAAATAAAATTTGAATATACTGTACCTTCAATATTAAAGGCATAGTTACATATTACTGATTATCCATCCATCCATCCATTTTCTAACCCACTGAATCTGAACACAGGGTCACGGGGGTCTACTGGAGCCAATCCCAGCCAACACAGGGCACAAGGCAGGAAACAATCCTGGGCAGGGTGCCAACCCACCGCAGCACACACACAAACACACCCGCACACCAAGCACACACTAAGGCCAATTTAGAATCACCAATCCACCTAACCTGCATGTCTTTGGACTGTGGGAGGAAACCGGAGCGCCCGGAGGAAACCCACGCAGACACAGGGAGAACATGCAAACTCCACGCAGGGAGGACCCGGGAAGCGAACCCTGGTCTCCTAACTGCGAGGCAGCAGCGCTACCACTGCGCCTCCGTGCCGCCCTATTACTGATTATTTTACTAGAAATTGTATACTGTAAAATCATGTAAGAAATTATGGGCTGAAACACAGGCCAGTTTTTCAAATATTCAACAAATAGCAAAAAAACAATTCCCTGACAAAATCTTGAACAGTTAGGCATATAGTAGATATGCCATTCTAGGAAATGTCTCTTCTGACATTAAAGTCAGAAATCTGGATGGTCAAGTATGAATTACTCTTGTAATATGCTTTGAGTTAAAAAAAGAAACCAGTGTTTCTGGTTGTCATGGAACTGACATGTCATTCTTCAGGTGCTTATATTAAACATGGCTATCAAAAAGATAATCATTTTGCTATGACACTCTTTACTGACTCAGACTGCGACACACAAGACTCTCACCTAATAAACAGGAGCTTCATTATAATTCAAAATACAAGGTGAGTTAAGCGATACCCAGCAAAATGATTTTAGTAATAGCTGCAATAACAGCATTTGTTTTTCATGTCAGGCATGAGTAAACCAATTTTTAAGTGATAACAGCGAAATTTAAATATCATCTCACTGAACAGTTAAGAATGAAAAAAAAAATGATAATAATGCTAGAGGTGACCCTGAGTAAAGATGCTGAGGACAGCAATCAGATTGAATCATGGCATAATTCTGGAAGCAAGAGTCACACCACGTTTACGGAAATCAAAACATTCAGGGCCTGCCATTTTTTTCTGTGTATTTTTCACTGATATTGCAAATTTCTATTTTAACACATCTACTGGTGCTCAAATAATCATCATTGGCAATTCCATGGTACAGAATGTCAGAATTTGTCAATTTAAAGTCAAAGGCCAAACATGAGGCAGAGCATCTGATATGAAATATTTATTTTGTTGGCAATTAAAGCCTTTACCTTAAATTTGTAGGTTGGGGCAAGTTACATTTTTGTTTGCCTATCAAAGGTATTAAAGAGGAGTTTCAAGGAAAAAAATAAAGAAAATGTTAACATTTATTTGTGTCTGGCCAATTACCAACATTATGTAGAGGAGATATAAAAATGTAGTTGGCAGCATTGCCTAAACTGATGAATAGAGACCTGGTGTGCAATTAAAAGCATAGTGTTTCTTGAAAACTGGGAGATCTTTTAGGAATGGTCTGAAAGTTTAGAGAAAATACTCAATACATCAGATTGAGGAGGTATTTTGAGACATTCTAAACTACAGCAACAAAAATAACTACTATTTGTTTAAATCTTTCTCTGTGGAACAGCAGGTTTTACCTTAATATTAATCACTTTCTAGTTAGACACAAATTCACTTAACAGGCAAACAGGGTTGATTTTGTCTTTAGTTGTAGGGGTGGGCTCTGTCTGCATGAGAGCTGACAACCAATGAATGCACATCCAGAAGTACAATGCATATAATAGAGTAAAAAGGACTGTGGAGCTTGGGTGTTTGGACCCGACAGACAGAAAAGAGGCGCGTCTGTCTAATGCTTCATGTTTTACATACCACAACAGATTGGAAAAAAGAAAAAGAACAGGCAGAGATGGTGGATGTACTCGTTGTACCTGCAGACCCTTCATACAGCACTTGCTCCATCAGGCAGCACAGAAAAGAGGACTGAGCACAACTGCCCTGGAAAATCATCATGTAGTTCCTAAATTTCACATTTTAAATGATTTTCATTTGTATAAATTGGCACGATCATGCAACAAGATCAGCAACTGCAGTTGCCAAATCTGACATCCCCTCTGATTAAAAATCATGTAATGTAACATCAGCTTTAATGTAAATGTCTTCATGGATAGATGACCATGGGATACTGCTTATGATGCTCTCTGGTGGCTGCATTATGGGTCATGTCCTAATCCCTTCTCCTAAATCCGCTGCATGGCCGCCCTGCTGCGCACTGCCGAGAGTTGATTCTACAATAAAATAAAAGATAAAAAGAGTAATAAAATCATCACCCCGAAAGCGGATAGTAGACGTCACATAGTATATGTGTACCAAATTTCAAGTCAATAGGTGAAACGGTTTGTGAGCTACAGGTGATTTAAAATCCTGGACAGACAAATGAACAGCCACGGTAGTGTATTATAGAAGAAGATTTTACTGTTTAATAATGTATATTTATATGCAATGTGCTTCTTATACATTACAGTACTTCATATTCTCATATGATAATGATGTTAATAATGTTTATATTGATTTCTATGTTATTGTAAGTGCTCTTTATTTGTTGAAAAATAAAATTGGCAATTAACAAACTTATTTTATAAATACTACATTTTATTTTTTTCCCTTGCACTCAGTGAGCGAAGCCACTGGGTAATCAGCTAGTCCTTTATAATAGAGAGATTGATTTCTGGTCTTTAATATAAATCTCGTAAACAAGGAAAAATATGTTTTCTTTCATTTTATTATATGCTGTAAAATGTTTCCTTATAAGGTGGCACAAAGGAAGCATCTTTCAGACTATTATAGATGGTAGAGGGCTGCTTTGTTTTTTGCTTGTATTATGGTGCAGGTGCTGCAAGAAATTGCTTGAGGACTAGGGATGGACCAGCAAGTAGGAGAACAACAACCTTTCTCCACTGTCCACTCCACATGGTCCGAGTTTCAATGGCCTGATGTGCTTTGCTTCAAAGGTATCCATGTTCAGAGTTATAATGTGGTCTTTACTTGATTGACAGACTCCTTTCACTTCCACTTTGGCAAGTAATGTAAATTAAATGTAAATTCTTGACCTTGAAATCCCTGTCTGATCTGACATACATCAAAAGAAAGTAGTCAAAAGAAGCTCTACAGGATCACTGCCTGATGGCTTCATTTGTCAAGGGATCAGTGGCTGCTTCTGTTGCAGCTAGGCATACTGGAGTCCAGGATGCTGTAGGTAGGGACTAAATAATAATAATAATACGCTTTATTTAATAGGCTCCTTTCTTAACACTCAAGGTCACCTTACAATGAAATGCAGCAACTGTAATAAGATATAAAACCAAAGAGGACAATAAAATTAAATAGCAATAAGGTACAGAGGTAGTAGCAAACATCAAAGGTAACAGGCAGTAACAGTTGTCACAAACATGCGAATGGCAGGAAGCTAAAAGGACCAAATGAAGGTAATTCCACGGTGGGCCAGGGAGTTGCAGGGTGTGCTAACCCTTTCTCTAATTATCTCTGCAGACCAAACAAGGGAAATTCTGCCCGATTATGGCTACGAAGACGTCACTTCCAGTTCTGGCCTCCCAGACATCACTTTCGGGTCCGGCCACCCTGACGTCACTCCTGGGACCCGCTACGAAGACGTCACGTCTGGGTCTGGCCACAATGACGTATGACATCACTTCCAATTCCCTGCCTTAAAACCCAGACCACTTCCTATGTTTCCTCAGTTCAATCTGTACGCATCAATGCAACTAATTTTGCCGTTTGCAGCCAGAGCTCAAGTACAAACCTTCTTCTGTGTGTCGAGGCTATTTATTTCACACAGTGTTAAATTCATAAGTGGTATGCCAGTTTGAAGAGACACATTTTGAGGGCACTTTTAAAATGTGTTATTGAGTCTGGTTGACAGATATGAGAGGGAAGAGAATTCCAGAGTTGAGGAGCACTATGAGAGAACGCTCGAGCTCCCATAGAACAGAGTTTGATGTGTGGTACAGAAAGGAAAGCTGTAGATAAGGATCTGAGGGAGTGAGAGGGAGTGTAAGTCTGTAGGAGATCAGTGAGGTATGGGAGGAGCGAGACAGTGGTGAGCTTTAAATGTTAAGAGCAGTATTTGTATTGTATTCGGTAGTAAATAGGGAGCCAGTGAACTTGAGAGAGAATAGGTGTAATATATTCAGGGTAATTTGGAACAGGTTATTATCCTAGCAGCAGAATTTTGAATAAGTTGCAAGTGATGGATAAGTGATGGATAAGTTTTTGTGGGATGCCAAATAGAATAGCATTACAGTAATCTATATATGAGGTGACTAGGGCATTAACCAATACTTCAGTTATGTGTTGCATAAGAATAGGACAAAGTCTAGAAATGTTTTGGAGATGGAAGAAGGCAGTCCAAGAAACATTACTTACAGTGCATCCAGAAAGTATTCACAGCGCATCACTTTCTCCACATTTTGTTATGTTACAGCCTTATTCCAAAATGAATTAAATTCATTTTTTTCCTCAGAATTCTACACACAACATTCCATAATGACAACGTGAAAAAAGTTTACTTGAGGTTTTTGCAAATTTATTAAAAATAAAAAAACTGAGAAATCCCATGTACATAAGTATTCACAGCCTTTGCTCAATACTTTGTCGATGCTCCTTTGGCAGCAATTACAGCCTCAAGGCTTTTTGAATATGATGCCACAAGCTTGGCACACCTATCCTTGGCCAGTTTTGACCATTCCTCTTTGCAGCACCTCTCAAGCTCCATCAGGTTGGATGGGAAGCGTCGGTGCACAGCGATTTTAAGATCTCTCCAGAGATGTTCAATCAGATTCAAGTCTGGGCTCTGGCTGGGCCACTCAAGGACATTCACAGAGTTGTCCTGAAGCCACTCCTTTGATATCTTGGCTGTGTGCTTAGGTCGTTGTCCTGCTGAAAGATGAACCGTCGCCCTAGTCTGAGGTCAAGAGCGCTCTGGAGCAGGTTTTCATCCAGGATGTCTCTGTACATTGCTGCAGTCATCTTTCCCTTTATCCTGACTAGTCTCCCAGTCCCTGCCGCTGAAAAACATCCCCACAGCATGATGCCTGGTGATGAGCGGTGCCTGGTTTCCTCCAAACGTGACGCCTGGCATTCACACCAAAGAGTTCAATCTTTGTCTCATCAGACCAGAGAATTTTCTTTCTCATGGTCTGAGAGTCCTTCAGGTGCCTTTTGGAAAACTCCAGGCGGACTACCATATGCATTTTACTAAGGAGTGGCTTCCGTCAGGCCACTCTACCATACAGGCCTGATTGGTGGATGGCTGCAGAGATGGTTGTCCTTCTGGAAGGTTCTCCTCTCTCCACAGAGGACCTCTGGAGCTCTGACAGAGTGACCATCGGGTTCTTGGTCACCTCCCTGACTTAGGCCCTTCTCCCCCGGATCGCTCAGTTTAGATGGCTGGCCAGCTCTAGGAAGAGTCCTGGTGGTTTCGAACATCTTCCACTTACGGATGATGGAGGCCACTGTGCTCACTGTTACATTTTTCTGTAACCTTCCCCAGATTTGTGCCTCGAGACAATCCTGTCTAGGAGGTCTACAGACAATTCCTTTGACTTCATCCTTGGTTTGTGCTCTGACATGGAACTGTCAACTGTGGGACCTTATATAGACAGGTGTGTGCCTTTTCCAAAGCATGTCCAATCAACTGAATTTTCCACAGGTGGACTCCAATTAAGCTGCAGAAACATCTCAAGGATGATCAGGGGAAACCGGATGCACCTGAGCTCAATTTTGAGCTTCATGGCAAAGGCTGTGAATACTTATGTACACGTGCTTTCTTAATTTTTTTATATTTAATACATTTACTTCAAGTAAATTTTTAATAAACTTTTTTCAAATAGTCATTATGGGGTGTTGTGTGTAGAATTCTGAGGAAAAAAATGAATTTAATCCATTTTGGAATGAGGCTGTAACATAACAAAATGTGGAAGAAGTGATGTGCTGTGAATACTTTCCGGATGCACTGTATATGGGAAGAAAAAGAGAGAGTACTGTCAAGAATAACTGGGAAGAGATGTTTGCGTTAATGTTCCATCCATTCATTATCCAACCCAGTATATCCTAACTACAGGGTCACGGGGGTCTGCTGGAGCCAATCCCAGCCAACACAGGGCGCAAGGCAGGAAACAAACCCTGGGCAGGGCGCCAGCCCACTGCAGGGCACGCACACACACGGGACAATTTAGAATCGCCAATGCACCTAACCTGCATGTCTTTGGACTGTGGGAGGAAACCCACACAAACATGGGCAGAACATGCAAACTCCACGCAGGGAGGACCCGGGAAGCGAACCCAGGTCTCCTAACTGCGAGGCAGCAGCGCCACCGTGCCAACCCTATGTTAATGTTGTTAATTAAAATAGAAGAATGGTTAACTTTAGTGAGTGTAGATTTAGAACCAATGAGGAGCACCTCGGTTTTATTGCTATTTAATTGGAGAAAGTTGTCATCCATGACTTTATGTCTTGGAGACATGCCATAAGAATATTGGAGGGAAAACAGAAGTGTATTTAGTGGATAAAATAAAATAAAAATAAAATAAAATAAAATTAAGCTGTTTGTCATCAGTGTAACAATGAAATTTAATACCATGGTGTCGAAAGATATTTCTTATTGGGAAAATATAAATCAGAAAAAGAAGTGGCCCCAAAAGCAGAATCCTGTGGAACTCCCTGAGTAACAACTACATAAATGGCAGTTGCTACATGCATCAATGAGCTGTGTAAAGAAGATGTACTCTGGCAGATGAGCTGCATTTGTTCAACCTAAGAGGGAGGCAATAGTTAACTTGGCAGTTTATTTGAAAGAGGTGGGTGTGCACGCTGCCTACAGTTCTGTGAAGGTAAACCCTCTGAAGCAGCATTGTTCTTGTGTTTTAGTCATCTAGTTTACTCGACCTGCAGGAGTCATGAAAAAGGAATAACAAATTTATCTAAAAAAATTGTACTTAGAAAAAAAATAAGGTTTTAGAAACCATTTATTGTACTTACTACACTTTATAGCTAATATAGATAAAATCTTTGAAACTGACTGGTCAGCTAGCCTGGGGGAATCCAGGTGGACTGAGATGAAAGACCATTAACAGGCTGGCATATTCTGTAGTGGAAGAGATAGGTAGACTTTATGGAACCCCTTCCCTTCTCAGGAAGAAAGCATGGTCTGGAATGGGGAGTGAATCTGCCTAAGCTGAATCATGCCTAAACAGGATTGGAATAAAGCATGAATACTGATATCTCATTGATCCAGGAGGAACATTAAGGAAGCCAGATCAACATAAAGACAGGGTAACAAAGAAACTCTCTCTCCTCCACTCTCTGTCTCTGCCATTTTCCATCCTAAGGAGATTATTTCTTTTTATGTTCATATTCAGACAGCTTATACAACCTGTTCATGCCATTCCATTCAAAGACCAAACTGGACTGGCCAATCAATATGTTAAGACAGAGACCCAACCTGGTTGTCTAAGCAAGATGAATGTATTATTAAACAGGTGTATGAATATTATTTTGCCAGCACTGATATGTATACTATGCTTACATTTTGTGCATACTACTTATAATACACGTCATGTCATATTCTAACCCGGCTCAGCCAGACCAGGGACATGGGATACTGGAGCCTATCCCAGCTACTATACAGTGCAAGGCAGGAACAAACATGGACAGGATTGTAGTCTACCAGCAAACCCGCGATTCTCGAAAGAATCACAAATCTAAGAGTTGCAATCACTTTCTGTTCCCTCAGATATTTGGAGGGAAGAAAAATCATGGAGGGTGGGTGCGTCCTGGGAAAGTTTTCATTTAATTAAATAAATATATTTGGACTAAAGCGGTTTCTTTTTGGAGCCGTGACTCATCTGGTTCTGGTGTTTCAGAAGCGCGTTGTAGGCGCCTGTGTTTATTGTTTTTATCCATGCGGTCTCGTTTTTGTTTTTCTATGGTTGTGTCATTAGCTAGAAGTCGTTTGCTGATGCCGGCGGATTTGCATGCTGAAGTGACCATGGCGGCGGATCTGGGCTTGGAGGGCTACATTACTAAATGAAGGAGGTATATGCGGTGGTGTGTGTGGTCGCGTTCGGGCGGAGGTTATACTATGTACGGCTTGCTTGTGGCCTCTGGCATCTGTGCATATATACAACCTGGCGTGCACGCTTTACCTCAAGTTTAGTTTACAGGTCATGTTGTGTTGTTTGTGTGCCACCTACTGACTCTGGGAAGCCGCTGGGTTTGACTCTGGGGTGCTGAGGCGCAGTGCGCGTGCGCATGCTTTCGGTGCGTCTGGCATCCGTGCATATATACAACCTTCATTTAGTAATAAAGATTGCAGGGCAAACACACAAACCCAACACACACTAGGGCCAATTTAACATTGCCATTTCACCTAATCTGCATGTTTTAGGACTGTGGAAGCAAACCGGAGCGGACACGGGGAGGACATGCAAACTCCATGCAATAAGGACCTGGGACACGAACCCTGCTCTCCTTACTGCGAGGCTATTCATAATACATGATGAATAAATTTGTAACTTTCCCTCCTTCCTGTACTGGTACTCTATTTTGTTGCTTGAGATCATAGATATAAAAGGTAGTTTAACATATGAGGGCAGGGATTTGGGGCATTTCATTCAGGTCTGCGAAATAAAGAGTATAAAAGGGAGAACAGGCTCACCCTAGGACACTATCACTACAAAACAGATGTGTAGGGTGACATCTGTGTCAGCACTGGGCACAGAACAAGGAGCCAAGTCAGGATATTTCATCATCAGACACACTCAAAGCAATGTTGTCATCAGCTAATCCACAGAGACACAGAGAAAACAAGTCAGCGCCACGCAGAACTGCTAGGCAGCAGCACTAACCTATTAATCAAAAATCTTTGTCTTATTTATACTAGTTTATTAGAGCTAATGTTTTGAGGAGTTCTGGGAAGGTAACCAGTTCAACACAGTATACACCCATGTATGCATCAATGATTTTGGGAGAAAACTGAAAAACCACCACGAACATGTGAAGAGCCTCCAACGAAAGCCATGTGAGTCTGCAGTATTAACACTGTTGTTACCACAATGAATAATAAAAAAAACTATTTTATAGAGCACCTTTCCCAGAGTATATTACAAAATGACCTATGATAAGTTGAAATACAAAATTTAAGCCTATTAGTACAGTATATTCCAAATGGTCACCTCTTAAATCTGACTCGCTAGAAATTGCAATGTACCTGTTGTGGAATCTGGCTATAGATAGTGAGATGCATTTAACTAAAATAAATTAAACAATTTCATACATTCCATCCATGCTTAAAAGAAAAAGCTTTACTATCAGACCGAAATTTATTCAATGAGCAAATGAAAGATAATCAGCTGCCATGTCTCTGCAGGACACCACTCTGCTGCACAGTGGGTGTGCCAAGGCCATGGAATTAAAAAGTTTAAGAATGCCATTCAGAGTACTTCAAGGACGTGCATGGCTAAATAACAAACTGCTTGGGTGAAAGGTGATGCCAGGTGTACCAAATGAAGTGATTTAGTAATGGGTGAGGCACAATGGAGTAGGCAGAATTTCAGGTGTAGAGGGTGGAAAGTAACTGGCACATGATAAGCTCCTTCATCGTCCTCACCTTATGGACATAAGGAGGTTTTTGATTTTGAAGCCTGGGGGAATGTCACAATTTTGTTCCACTCCATTAAATGTTTTCTTTATTATCTGATGCACAGAGTAATATGTGTCAGCTTGCCTTGCAGGCCTGACTGAGGGTCAACCTCTGTGGTGAACTCTGATAGCTGGTACATTTTCTTATTATTTGTCAGTAAACAGCAGGAAGTCAGCTAATGATGAAAATAGAGTTGACTTCCTTTAGTCTCAAAATGAATGTATATCTTTACTGAGAGGCAACTGAAAAAAGTCATTAGTCCTGAATTCGCAAGCACAGGGCACCTGTGTGGCTGTCACATGATCAATTACATATGATAGATAGATAGATAGATAGATAGATAGATAGATAGATAGATAGATAGATAGATAGATAGATAGATAGATAGATAGATAGATAGATAGATAGATAGATAGATAGATAGTGTAGAAGAAGAATGTTCTCCTCAGCACCATGTATTTGTGTGTTTAGTAAATTAGAATTTTTATAATAACTATTTTGTAACTTGCCAGTGAGAGACGCTTTGGCTTATGAACTAACAAAAATATGTTATTCCAGGGTTCAGGAGAAATAGTGTCCACATGAATAAAATGTAAGCTGTTTCTTGTTTTTCCCTTTCTCAGAGTGAATGTTTCAGGGACAAGGTCACAAGGCTGCAGAACTGCACATGTAGTTTATGCAAAGGCGTCTCTCCTGTGCTTAGCTTCCAAAACACAGATAATGCTTAGCTCAACAGACATATTGTTTAACTTTACTGTTTTGATAAGGATGTTCTTTCTGTCTTATTAACCCTTTAACCGCCAACTCCCTAAATATTCCCCAAGCCAGGCGAAATCTGAACAATTTTTGTTTTTTTACTTTTTTACATTTTTTTTACATTTTTTACATTTATTCAAGCAGTATTGACCACTAAATGTTGTGCAAGTTGCCAGTGTATACACAAAATCTATAAATGTAACCTGAATTCTCAGCTAAGCAAAACATCTTGATACCAAACCGTGCCCTTTTCAATGGTAGATACTGTCGAAACTGTAAGCGGCCCTTCCACGACAATAAACGTTCATCAACTGCAACTGACGGTCCTGGCATGTAGGGCAACTGAAATGCTTCAAATAAATGATCAATCAAAGGACGTAGCTTGAACAAGTGGTCGCGGTTTGGATCTTTCTTATCTGGCTCGTTTCTGTTGTCATTCAAATGAAAGAATTTCAGCAGCAAAGAGAATCGGTTACGTGTCATGACAGCTGCAAAAATAGGTGTTGCATACATAGGATCTGTAGACCAGTACATCTCAATATCTGGTTTTCTGATTATTCCCATCAACATCAAAATCCCAATGAATTTTTTCATTTCGTTTTCATCAGTGTCAAACCAAGCACGAACACGGGAATGTGGAGGTAAATTGGGATTTTTCTCAATAAACTGTGCTGCATACAGATTTGTCTGATGAACAAAATGTCTAATCAAATCAGGTGACACAAACAGCTCATAAAACTGCTCAGCAGTGTAATTGTTTACATCAACAATAAAGCCACACGTTCCCTCAAACGAATGCAGAAAAGGTAGTTCACCACGGGCAGCAGCCCAGCTGAGATGCTGGGGATACACCCACTCAGCGCCGTCATCCGATGCGTCTTCATTCACAATATCATGCAGTGCACGTTGCTGCTCATCACTGTCACTAAAATCTTCTTCAGAACTGCTACAATCATGATCAGAACTGTCCAAAATCGCCTGCAAAGCCTCACTTGAAGTCAGTTTACGTTTCGCCATATTCACAGCTGTTACATGCAAATCACGTCACATGACCGGCCAAAACAACCACAGACTTGTCGAAATACAACGTAGTAATAATACCCACGCCAAACCGTCAGTTATACTACTTGCCAGGCATTCATATAACCACAGGCAAATGTGCCGGATAATTCCGGCAGTATGGCGTTAGCATTAAAACAGCGCTGCCGGATATATCCGGCAGAGGGCGGTGAAGGGGTTAATCATGAGATGCTGAAGTATAAAAAACCCCTCCTGGCTTTTGATCAGGTTTTCAATTGAGCTTTGCGGCAATAAGTTATACTCTTTTGAATCTCTACTTACTGCGACTCCGAATGAATAAATAAAGTGAATTGAGAAAATATTATCTGTCTGCTTTCCAGTGTGCCTTTTTCGTCCACAGTTTTTGGCGCCCAACGTGGGGCAGGAGACGGGCAGACGACTCCCTGGGCGGGTTCGTCCAAGTGGATCGATTTCCGCGGATCGAGGACCAGCTCCGGTAAAAGTTAGGACTGGCCAACCTCGGGCGTTTTCCTGCGTGGGGAGTCGCTGACCTCCTCCTGACCAAAACGAAAAGCAACTGGATGGGATTTTTCCAGGCAGGCAGAAGGAGTCGTGGTGAGTAGATTCGGGGGATTCCCGTTGGTTTGACTGGTGTGCTGGAAGAAATAGAAGTATACGGGGAAAAGAAAAAAGAAAATAATAATAAAAGAGAATAAAAAATAAAAGCATGCTGAAAGAATAGAGAATCATACCGTATCGACCTAGAAGGGTTTTAGGGATTCATAGAGAGTGACGGCACAGTGTGAATGCTAGTAAGTCATCCCTTAAGAATTCGAGTAGAAAGGACCGAGTGGCACGTTCCTATATTAAGAGGAATAGGGGTGAAAGGGGCAGTTAGAGTACGTGTGAAATTTGGAAGAGGGGAGGTTGATTTCCACTTGTCGACTGGTTGATTCCGGGGACGACAAGTGGGACGAGAAATAATCGGGGATTGAGTTGCTCTCTGTTGAAGGCCTGCCGCTTACTATGGGAAATTATAATGGCACGCCAGTCAAACAGGTCCCCCAGGGTCCTCAAAACTTAATGTTAGAAGGATTATTTTCTGAGAATCACCAGGCTCCTAGTACACCGTCGGGATTGAAAGCGGGTCCCCTAAACAGTTAATAGAGAAGCAGACTGGGTTGGATTTTAAAAGGCATGTAAGAAGTGGAATAAGCAGAGGCGTAACAACCTGCTGGCTGCTGAAGTCAAAACACAAAAAAGACAAGCAAGAATTATTGCTAGCGTTGCAGAAAATGAAGATAGAGACAGCGCCCAAGCCTGAAAGTAAAAGAAAGCAGACCAAAAAGAAAGACCCCCTATACCCCGTAATCTGTCCACCCCCTCCTTACCAAAACTCCCCCGCTTCCACCTCCTGCACCCTCTTCTCCAACAACACCCCTGTTAACAGGCGAACCGTCTGGAGCAGGTTTTTACGATGAACAATATCATTATGACCCATCCTCACATATTGACCCTGAGGAAGATAATTCAGATCATTCACAAGGTGCTACTGGGTTGCAATGGCAGAAATTAAAAGAGTCATCTGTCTCCCAGCGCACGAGCAGTCCGTGGACTGCAATTTGTGGAGCTGTTACAGCAGCTGGATAACATGTATGAAACAAATGCTGCAGAGTGGACACAGGTGCTCCGTCGACAGCTGAGCACCGCATGGGCAACTGTAAATCACGGTGATCATAACGGTGTCCCTTGGCGTTGGAATGAAGGTCCTTTCCTCACCCAGTGAGAGCCTTTAAAAGGAGCCCTGGCAGAAAAAATATAAAAAGGGCACAAACTGGTCACTAATTTCAGCCGGCTCACCGATTGCAAGATCTGATGGCTAATCACTCTGGGCTAGACAATACAAACGATAGAACTCATGCTGCAGTGCCTCCTTTCATCTCGAGACTGAGAAGTGACATTCAAAGCAAAGTCTGCACGCCCTGAAAAAAGGCTGGAAGACCGCAACGTTCGAGGAAGACAAGCGTCATGCAGAGCATGCTGACAGACAGACTAAATTAAAAGAGTCAGAGACACAGACCAAACTTTTGGCTGCACAAATAAATTATTATACTGGAAGAACTGACCTGGCTAGGGGGAGAGGACGCGGAAAATTATTTGGAGGTCGAGGGCGAGGGCACAGAAAAGGACGTGGGTTCCATTTATCAAACCCTAATAATCCTTTTGCTCAGATGCCTAACCCTTTGGAGCAGATGCCAGCGTCATATGCCTGCCGCTGCTGCGGTGAACTTGGACATTTCAGACGCAACTGCCCACACAAGCGCCTCCGTCACCCCCTCTCCCTGAGCCTAATGACATTCCTTGGTCCTAAGAATTATCAGGGACCCCAGCCACTTTTTCCAGTTTCCTTTGCTTACTCGTCATGCTGAAACTGATCTTTTATTGACTTTAATGGCAAAGAAACTGCCTTTGAAATGGACACAGGAGCCATGCGCTGAAGGAGGTTCCTGTGCAATTACAGCTCAGCATTAACAGTTTCATTATTGACTCGTTCCTTTCTGTTAAATCATTTGTGTCCTGTGAAACTGCTGGGATGGGATCTTATGACTTAATTGTCAGTCTCAATTTTCTTTAACTGAACAAGGATTTTTGCTGCTCCATTCCTAAGCTCCTGTGCCACACTTCACACCCCAAGCCCTCTTTTACAGCCTGGACCCTGAACATCTCCCCGCACACCTTCCTCTTGAAAGCCCTTCATTCTTTCCCCTCATGCCTATTTTCCTCACTTACAAGTCCCGGACACCCTGCCTTATACTGCCCAGTATTTTCCCTACTGAAGTGGACACACCTTGGTTAGAATCTTTTCTTTCCTCCAGCACATGCCCTGAAACTTTGCACATTCCATGTATTTTTGTTGTCTACTAAAAGCAGTTGCTTCAGTGCACCTCACATATTCACAAAGCGTTTTCTATTTAGGAGATTCGGTTCCCCATGTTTCCTTAGCACTGTGGTCCCAAGGGAAAAATTGATTATGGAAGGATAGCACACTGAGCCACTGGTGATTTTCTCAAAATCTTCCTTCCGCCCGTACCATGTCCAGGATCCTCTGTCTCCAGAGGCAGAGGCTGGCATCGCCGCCGTACATTCTGATCTCGTGAGGCGAGGAGCGATTATTCCAATTACATACTTTCCAGTCAACTCCCCCATTTTTTCCTGTAAAAAAAGGCTGACGGGTCCTATGACAAGTTAACTCTGCGGTTTTTTTTCCTAGAACACCTATTGTTCCTAATCCTTCCACTATTCTTTCCACGATGCCCCCGTCCGACCGGTACTTCTCTGTTATTGACCTTGCTAACGCTTTCTTTTCCATTTCCCGTGCACCCTGATTCTCAATTCTGGGTTGCTTTTACCTTTCAAAACCGCCGATGGACCTGGACCGTCATGCCTCAGGGATATACTGAAGCCCCTTGTGTTTATGGTTTTGGCCAGAAAAAGATAATAAATTGATACAGTATATAGATAAGAAAAAAGAAAATAAAAATAAATAAACAACAAGTGCACATGATACTCAGAAAATTGCTATTCTTTTTAGGTGAAAATGGCCATAAAAAAGTGTTGAAGAAAAAAAAAAAAACTGCAGTTACTTCAAGCTATCGTTAAATATTTAGGTCATGACATTTCATGCGATACAAGAGCTCTCTCTAGCGGCCGTTTAACCATCATTCAAAACCTTCCAAGACCGGTCACAAAACAACAGGTTAAGTCAGCATATTTCTCTGTGGCTGCATAGCTTTTGGTGGGAATGTTTTCTTGTTGTGGAGTTGTGCTGTGTGTTTCCCGAGATGGATTATCTTTGTTTACAGTTAGTACTTGGGTCGCCACGGAAATTAGTGTTTCCTTGTTGTCGCTGACCCGGTTCCGCCTCAGACTTTTCCATGATCTGGAGGCTAGCATGTATGGCACCATGGTAGGATGAATTCCTTATTTAAAAGTAGTACCAGCTTGCGGCCTGAGAAGTTGTTTGATTGTAAGTTTTTCAGGAGGAGCACAGCCTTTACAAAATCTAGCTAACACTGCGATCTGGCTGCATGCAGTGATATAGCAGGCTGACAAGGCTCTATGTGATTAAAAAATAAATAAATCAATAAATAAATAATAATAAAAATGCATTCCTCTCACTGACCATATTCTCGTCCATTCACTGTGTTCGTGGACGAAAAAGGGGGGATTAATGAATGCAGTTTTAACGCAACTACATACAGACAAACAAAGTGCTCATGAGCCCCCTAACAGTAAAGGTACCTCACACCGTTCGTTCTATTTTAGTAGAGGATTTAAGACCAGCGCTGGCAAACCGATCCAACATCAAAAACTTATTGAATCCCTCTTAGAAGCTATAACTAAACCATCAAAGTTAGCGATCGTTAAATGTCAAGCTCACATAGGAAAACAAGATCCTGTCAGCAAAGGAAACGAATTAGCTGATCACTTTGCTAAACAGGCTGCATATAATAACACACGAATCTCTTTATTCCAACAGAGAAATAACCAGGACCCTGATAATCAACTTGTTTCTTTACAGAGTGCAGCCACGGACAGAGAAAAAAGAAAATAGTCCAAAGAAGGGTCCCTCTCTGATGGAGTCTGGACCCATAGGCAAACTAACAAACCTTTCCTCCCAAAGGCTTCTCTGCAGAGCAGTTCTGCAGATGCTGTGCATTATGTCAAAAGTCTAATGTAGGAAAGGGCACCCAGGTAAGTCCAGGTAAGTCCCACCGTTACACCTAATCCAATGGGTCCGTTTGAACACCTCCAAATGGATTTCATTGAACTAACTCCGTCTAAAGGTTACCGTTATTGTCTAGTAATTGTTGATGTGTTCTCCCAATGGGTAGAATTTTTTTTTTTTTTTCCTTCTAAACACGCTGATGCTAAAACTGTAGCCAAAGCTTTAATCAAAGAAATTATTCCTAGGTGGGGCATACCACAGAAATTGCAAATTGATAATGGCACCCTAACATCTAAATTAGCCAAAATCTGTGAGCAGACAAATTTATCCTGGCCAGACACTTTGCCTCTGGCCTTAATGAGATTGAGGGCAAGAACACACCGGCAATTAGGACTGTCGCCGTTTGAAATTCTGACCGGACACCCATGCCTGTGGGCATGGTTATGTGAAATGTTAACCTGCATACTGTGGACAATGATCTTCTCTCTTGTCTTACAGGTCTCCGAGCTTCTCTGAAAGAAGTCCACGAGCAGGTTAACCAGGCCTGGAGGACTAATCTTCCATCTAAAGACACGCCGATTCCCTTAGGCACTTGGATCCTCGTCCGTGACACTCGGAGGAAACATTGGCATCAGCCGAGGTGGAGAGGACCATTCCAAGTTCTTCTGTCCACACCACATGCAGTGAAAATGGAAGGATTGCCCGCCTGGATTCACGCCTCACATTTCAAGAGATGGCACCCTTTTTTGCTGTGCTACTATGCTTTCTTTTCCCTTGTCTACTGCCCTGGTCACCTTGACTTTCCTGTTAGGAATCACCACATCAGTGCAGGTTGATTTCTGCTCTATTATCAACTGTGGGACTGATCGACAAGCCCAGTGGACCTGGTCTGACAAATACGTGTGTATGACTGTTACGAGGTATTATTGGGGGAGTAACTGTGACACCTGGCAATGGGTTTTTGCTAACACTGGAACTGAGAACTGGGGTTCTCAACCTTTTGAGGCCCAAAAATACGGTTTGAAAAATCATAAAAGGACATGCTTCTCATAAATGTGTTGACAACCATTGTAACCCCTTGATCATCATTTTGAAGAACTCCTCTTTACATGACTCAGGAACCTATATATTAGGGGCATATGTATCTGGAACAGACCCTTTAAGGAGATTTCTAATTAAGATTGACAATCCTGTTACTAACACCTCTCATTCTCCTGCACACACACCTGTCACCCCAACTTCTGGTCCAGACTTTTCTTCTTTTAAGATTATGAATATTTCCACCCTCTCATCCACTTTTTCAATTGAAACTGGCTATGGCGATCAGAATCGTTGGTTACAGTGGGTATTATATTCGACTAAGCAAGTAAATCAATCTGATTGCTACGCCTGTGCTACGGCCAGGCCACATTTGGCTACCGTTCCTTTCCCTCTTTCTAATATTTACCCTGTTGGTCTTCCTTGTCTCCTTGCCCTTTTTACCTCTCCGTCCACACCAAAAGACTCTAACTGCATTACACTTTCTCTCCTCTTTTCCCCCCCACTCCTCATATGACTCCCCCGATGTTCCAGTCTCATGAAGGCAATTATACCTGCTTCTCTAGTAATTATAGTTCCCCCTTCCGAGGTACTAATGTTGGTCATATCCCTTCTTCCTTCTGTTCCCAGACTTTCCAGGTTAACTCCACCTCATTTAATTCTACATTATCACTTTTCCTGTTGACACAGTCCACTCCGCGTGCTGATATTTGGTGGATGTGCAGTACATTAAAATTACTTGATATTCTTCCCCCTGTTTGGACTGGCACATGCGCATTAACCGAACTTGATATGCCTTTCCGCCTCCTCCCTTTGAATTCTCCTCGCATGTCGTCCAGCTCTGGCCGACGTCGTCGACCCCGCTCTGCTGACCCCTCCACATTCTCTCTTCACGGCCCTGGCGTTTACTTTGATTCCATTGGTGTCCCTCACGGAGTCCCTGATAAATTTCAAGCGCGAGATCAAGTTGCTGCCGGATTTGAGTCTATTTTCCCCCAAGTTACAATAAATAAAAATGTAGATTAGATTAATTACTTATATTACAACCAACAGCGTTTCCTGAATTTTACTAAAGAGGCTGTTGAAGGGATACATGAACAGCTTGATAGAACATCTCTTATGACTTGACAAAATCGATTAGCATTAGATATGCTCCTTGCTGAAAAGGGGGGTGTATGTGCTATGTTTGGTGATGTGTGCTGCACTTACATCCCTAATAATACGGCTCCCGATGGATCAATCACCGTGCTTTGCCAGGTTTAACTGCCCTTTCAAATGAATTAGCTACCACTTCTGGCATTTCTAGCCCCTGGGGCTGATGGCTCAGGTCAGTTTTTATTTCACTGGCCGTTGCTTTTATCATTCTGTTACTTGTGGCCTACTGTAGAGTCCCCCTAATTAGATATATTGTGTCCCAGTATTTCACTGCCTCCGTGGCCAAGGCTTATATGTTACACGAAGAATGCATGCTTCCCATTTCTTCCTCCTTTCCTTCCACTCCTTCCCCTTCTCCTACTCTCTCCCTTGTTACTCCTATGTCACCCATATTTTTGTTGGTTCAAAAAGGGGGGAATGTAGAAGAAGAATGTTCTCCTCAGCACCATGTATTTGTGTGTTTAGTAAATTAGAATTTTTATAATAACTATTTTGTAACTTGCCAGTGAGAGACGCTTTGGCTTATGAACTAACAAAAATATGTTATTCCAGGGTTCAGGAGAAATAGTGTCCACATGAATAAAATGTAAGCTGTTTCTTGTTTTTCCCTTTCTCAGAGTGAATGTTTCAGGGACAAGGTCACAAGGCTGCAGAACTGCACATGTAGTTTATGCAAAGGCGTCTCTCCTGTGCTTAGCTTCCAAAACACAGATAATGCTTAGCTCAACAGACATATTGTTTAACTTTACTGTTTTGATAAGGATGTTCTTTCTGTCTTATTAATCATGAGATGCTGAAGTATAAAAAACCCCTCCTGGCTTTTGATCAGGTTTTCAATTGAGCTTTGCGGCAATAAGTTATACTCTTTTGAATCTCTACTTACTGCGACTCCGAATGAATAAATAAAGTGAATTGAGAAAATATTATCTGTCTGCTTTCCAGTGTGCCTTTTTCGTCCACAATAGATAGATAGATAGATAGATAGATAGATAGATAGATAGATAGATAGATAGATAGATAGATAGATAGATAGATAGATAGATAGATAGATAGATAGATAGATATGAAAGGCACTATATGAAATACATTGATAGATATGAAAGGCACTAAATGAGACAGATAGATAGATAGATAGATAGATAGATAGATAGATAGATAGATAGATAGATAGATAGATAGATAGATAGATAGATAGATAGATAGATAGATAGATAGATAGATAGATAGATAGAACTGTCAGCCTTGTGGTGCACATACCAGCCCAATGCTGGCTTTTATAGTGCAGTGGCTATGGCTTTGAACTTGAAACCCTGAGGCTGTGGCTTCAGATCCCACTACTGACACCGTGTGACCCTTAACAAGTCAGTTGCCCTGCTTGTGCTCCATTTAAAAAACCAAAAGAAATTTAACCAATTGTATCATAAATGTTGTAAATTGCCTTGGATAAAGGTGTTAGCTGAATATGTACAGTAAATGGAACACACTAATTAAATTTTAGATGAGAGGATTGCACACTGGGTTAAAGGTGGGTATGAAGTGTATAGATCAGCGCCTCACCCACTAAGCCAAAAGCAGCCCCTTAATCTATTCATTCAGAACCTCTCCACTAGTAAATCACATTTTGGGGACTTATCTAACTGAAAGAGGGCACTCTAGGCTGAAACCTTTTGCGGTGATCGACCAGAAGAGAACAAGCATAAATATAATTATTACTGTAATATTAACTAAATATAAGTAGTACCTCTCTTTACTAAACACAATTTAAAAGTTTTTTTTAATTACCACCATTTTCTCTTACTGTGCCCAGGTGTGTGCCAGGTTTGATTCTTCTCATACCACCAATTCACCTGTGTTCCTGAATAGGATGAGCAGGATAGAAATAGGATTGATGGACAACTCTTAATATTGTTGTTTCGATATTTATACATTTTAAAGGTTTGCCGGTTAAATGACTCACTAAGAGTCCTAAAGAAAGGACTGAATGGACATCCTTACGTTGTACACTCCTAAGCCTCAGCCACCAGGTTATACTGCTTGTCAAAATCCAAAATCCAAATCCCCTCATTGGGCTTTAAAAAGTTGAAGATTCTGGGAGATATCAGCAAGACTGGAGGAGGGAGATCAAAGAAGTGGTTTGAAAGCCTAAGGATAGAGATGTCTGTTCAAAGTCACATCCTCTTCTAGGTCAGCCATGGTCATTTGTGATCTGCATAGTTTCTACATCTCTCACCATCCATCCAACAGTTTTGCATTCAGAGAAGTGAGTTTGATTTGAACCCTGGAACCTGAACAATGGGTGTTTGGAGCCCCTTTTAAAAGTGATTCTGGGATGGCATGTATTTAATTGTTTTCCTGAACCCACTTATTTAAATTCAGGGTTATAGGGCGCTAGAGTCATTCCCAATAGGAACAGAAATCAAGCTTGGAAGTGATGCCATTCCACAATGGGTCTGGAAAGTACAAAGAGACTGATACGCAATGTTGGGCTGAATAGCTTGTTAATATGGGTGGGCTTTACTTTTATCCTTCCAGCCATTTTGTAACTTGGTTCTTCATTTCAGGGTGGGCGGATGCCTATCCTGACAGTTCTTACCAGGTCAGGACAGGATGCCAAAACATTGCAAAGATTTTCTTATTACAGTTTTTCTTGATTGCTTTGATAGGTTGATCAGACCAGTGGTGTGTGTCGTCAGGTCCACACATCATATGAGCAAATATTTTTGGAGAAGAGTAAAACCATTTCTCATTGTATGGACATCAGTCTCAGATCCTTTTGCACAATGTAGTCATCTGACAATAGAAAAGTCCTGATAAAAATATCAGGTCAAGCAAATTGCCATAAAATGACCTCAGGTACTAACAGGCAATCCCTAAACACAGCCAGACAACCTAGAAATACATTTATTTTTTAAATATTTTGTGACTCACTCAGGGTAACACGATAAGTCAGCACATCAGTGCATATTGTGCAAACGACCTTGCATACAGTGCCTTGTCATAGATTTGATGTTTTGCCATTGTGTGTACATTCAGTGACTCGCACAGGCTCACACAGTTGAGCAGAACAGGCCTGCAGTCATTAGGCCATCCTGCTCATAATGAACAGAAGCAATGCTCAGCTCCACAATGGTGTGCCTCAGCTCCCTGTAATGTCTCCATTTGTCATGGATGCATTATAGACGCTAGGGCATTAACCATCTCAGCTTGGGGAAGCGTAAAAATACCAACCTTGCAGGGCCCGGCGGAGTAATCAGAAAAGTGCATGGCAAAGCAATTCCCATTATACTTAGCACAGCACTCTGGCTGAACCCACTGCGGTTGTCAGGTTATTTGTTTGGAGGCTATAAATAAGCGCATGTGTTCTTGGAAAAATCATAGTGAACGAGACAAGGCAACAACATGGCTGGTCTGAAGGCAGCAGGTGGTATTAGAATTCCATGGAGGGCTAATTAGTCATTGAAAGGAAGGCACACTGTACTAATCTGTGTGAAAGAGTCACCATTAAAATACTAAGCTCACTCTGTGAGATGCGAACAATAATCAGGTTTGCCACTGCAATCACATCCTCCATTGCAGCCTGCCACCAGTCCCGCTGTTAATGAGGCATGACTAATCACATGGCGCTCTGTCTCCTTCCAGGAGATGCACTTCTACTCAGGCGTTTGCTTTGTTTTCATCTCTCGACCACTACAGTGGGGCCTGTTACCCTGTCGATGACTAATTGATTGGTAAAAGCAGCAGTCAATCTGCTCCTTTACCTCCATTCCTGGCTCACATGGCTTTTCCTGAAAATGATGCATCTTTGAATCAAGACAGCCGTCCAGAGCTGAGCCACTGTTTGAATGTTTAATAATCAGGTGGGTGACAGGAGAGGCTAACAGTCACTTGGCATCCTTATGGATTAACCTGCAAAGGTAGTTGAAATGTATTGAAGTCAATGTAATATGGAACATAAACATGTACTTTGATTGAACTGTGTAAAATCAATACAATTAAATTAATAAATGAATACATTTCAGTTTCTTGACCACTAACGGATGACATCAGTCAGATGTGAATTTACTCTGGGTCACACAATGACTCAGAAAAAAGGAAATGATCTGGCAGCCTTGCAGTGTACAGTCTAGTGCCATACCTACTAGTTCACACAGCTCAGATCAACAATCCCTGCTTTATACAGCACCTTTCGCTGGTGGATTTCAAACCAGGTTAGACCCATAGGACAATAGTTTACATGTGTTTTATAAATGGAAACTTTGGCGGATGAAGTGATTGGCTATGGATCATGTTGAATCCACAATTTTATGATTTATGTCTTGCTTAGGGTTCGAAATTGGAGTCTTGTAATATGCAGTCTAGCACTTTACCCACAGTAGGGCTGAGGCCAGTCTCTGGTGGTGATGGGTAGGTGGTCCTGCCTCTTGGTGAACCACCTACAAAACACAAGGCACATAAAAAAGGCTTAGAGACAAAATCATACGCAATGATGAATACAAATAATTAACACAGGTAATATTAACATAAATAAAATAATCAAAAAATTAACAGGTTCAGTCGAGATATTAAACAACCTGGAAGATGAGAGGCGGCGCTGTTGATAGTGATGTCATCTCATCATTTCCTCACAGTGGTGAGAAGTTGCCTAGTGAGGGCATTTGACCCTATCTATTCTGGGTCATTACTGGATCGAGCAACCTGCTGGACAGAGCTCTGCTAACAGTGACTACAACCCTCCAACACTTTACTTACCTGACCCACACAGGCTGAAGAACGTCATTTCTTTTTTTATTGTTTATTTGCTTTGTCCATAGACAATCAAAGGGGCAACCCGGTTGGTGCCCTAAAATTTCTTCCTGACTGAAGAGCTGTCATTCCTGGCAACAACTGACATAAAAGAAGAATTTGAACTCCAGCCAGGGTAGTGGAATCCTAGCTGGAGCATAAAGGTGTAGGAGGCATGCTGAGAGTCACCTTCAAAAGTGAATAGGACGTGAGCAACGTGCCTCGAAATGCCAGGGTCTGAGAAGCAGACTTTACTGGAAAACACTCGAGAGAAGTAGTATCTGTCAAGAGAAGTTCAAAAACACGAAGATACCATGGCAAGAGATATCAAGTATTTTTATATTTTTTCTGTCACCTGTCTTTAACAGGTAACGTGGCTATGGATGAATAAATAGATAGACAAAATGTCAAGAGTTATAGCTGATTTAAGCACAGGAGTTCATCAAAGACAAGCATTCCAGAACAGTGGTGTTCAGTGGTGGCTCTGAGGCTAAGGATCTGTGCTGGTATCTGGAGGGTTGCTGGTTCAAATCTTATTACTGTCAAAAGGAATTCTACTCCATTGGGCCCTTAATCTGAAAATTGCTCCAGGCAATGACTGAATCTCTGCTCTGACCTCCAAAGGTCATGTGAAAGGACAATTTCCCCTCGGGGATTAATAAAGTATATCAAATAAAAAAAATATATGCCAAGTTGGCTTTCCCGTGTAGTAAACCTCCTTCCAGGCAGCACATTATGAGCGTCTCCTGACTCAGCTCTTCCCTCCCAGTGCCCGTCCTCCAGCTCTGCAGATCTTCTCAGCGAAAGCACACAGACAAGTCGGCTGGCCACCTTCTCTCCTAAACCAGTCCACTTTTCTGAGATGTGATTTTATGCATTAGTTTGCTTGAAGCTAATTAACTAAAGAACAAAATGCCCACTCCTTCCGCTTTGACTTGGATTATCTAATACAGCCATATCTGAAAGCGAGAAAGTCATTTGGCGTAAGTGAAAGAAGAGGAAATTATTTTAATTCTATATGCAGAAACAGATAATTGAATATTTAATAGCAATGGTTTCCCTGAAGGGGTGGATAAATTAATAAACCCAAATAATAATAACAGTGTTATGACTTTCCGGATGCGACTGTGTACAAGATTCATTATGCTTACAGAAAAGAGGAGCGCGCTTAGCTGGAAATGCATCTTAAAGTACAAGCCATCTTACTGCAGGCAATGATAACAGTTTAATATTGCTGTGCTTTAAATTTCATTCTTATTGTCTTTGTGCATAATTTCATTTAGGGAAAAGGCAAGGTTTCTGGTGAAAAATGGTGTGCCACTCTTCTGCCTACAGTAGTGTGCTTATATTTATAAGAAATAACATGTTAACTGAGAACATTTACAAAAAACTTTACGATGAAACTAATAATAAGTCAGAATTCATCCATGTTCAAACCTGTTTATTCAACTTAAAGCTAGAATGGGGAAGAATGAGTAAAATGTGTGATCTGTTCTGGGAGTATTCACCAAAGCAATAACAATAAACTAAAAAATATGGAGAGGGCTTTATGCAAGGTATTTCCAAAAGAGGGTGCTAGTCATACACAATAAAAATATGGATTTTTTTTTGCAATACAGTATTATTCCCAAAAGCTGCAGTGGTCTGGTGCCCTGTCCAGGGTTTGTTTCCTGCCTTGCACCCTGTGTTGGCTGGGATTGGCTCCAGCAGACCCCCATGACCCTGTAGTTAGGATATAGCAGGTTGGATAATGGATGGATGGATTATTCCCAAAAGTGGGCACTAGTTTTTGGTGGCATTCCAACATACTTGTAACAAGTTTTTACCATGTGTACATTGGAGGGGACTGTCATAATAATAAATATGTCACAGGTTTCTCCCAATACGATCATAATGAATACATAGTAAGTTACTACCAAGGTGTGCCTAGGAGGCAGCTCCAGTTCAATGATTTTCTGCCATGGTATGCCAAAGGCAGTGCCACTCCAAGAAAGGAATAAGAAATATGCATTGGATATCTCCCAGGATATGTCCAGTAGAGGTTGCCAATCTGCTACAACAGTAATGAATGACTTCTCCAAGACGTTCCATAAAGGAGGGCACTAGTTCCATTAAGTGATAATGAAAGTGCATTGGATACCTCTCAGTGTGTGCTCAGCATTATAAACGATTAGAAATGTGCATTGGCCTCTAGGGTGCTGACCTAACTCATTTCGAGGAGTGCCAGGTGATGGAGTGACAGCTGCTCATCAGTGTCAGTGAAGCGTCCTGAAGAAGGGTCCTCAAGGCTCAGTGGACTGTTCCTCAGGCTCCAGTTTCCTCCCTCCTGAGGCATCACTTGTATTTATTAACACTGCACACTATCTGAGGTTTTACAGCACTGGAATGTGAAAGGGGGTATATCAAAGAGTTTTTACTTTATATGCCATCTTTCACAAGTTTCGTAAATAATGAATGCACTGATAACGTAATGAGAGAATTTGCAGGATGACACATGTGGAAGTGGTGAGGTTTTGCATGTTGGTCAGACACACACTTACAGTACGAATTTCACAGTATTCTGAACAAGTGACAATACTATTACAACTATGAAATAACAAAGCATAACTTAACATTTTTGGATCTTTTCACAGTATTCTGTACAAGTGACAAATACTATTACTACTATATGAAATAACAAAGCATAGCTTAACTTTTTTAGATTGAATTAATTTAATATACATGAGATAAAACAATATTTAGTAAGAATGTAAGGACATCTGTTATCAAAGGCACTGTATCACATTAATTAACTGTGGCCAAGGAGATGAAGCCTAAAATCGAATAATGATGCTTTCAGCTCATTCTCATTAAACATGCTTTTGGAGATTTACTGTAAATGTTAACACATACAGAACTGAAATCTACAGAACATGGACCTGACCTTCTCAGAAAATAGAGTGACCACTGGGGAGCATCTCAGCCCCCACCAATCCCCAGATGCAGTTGCTCTGAATGCAAGTCCTGGATTTTGTTTTAACCTTCAAGCAGACCTTATTTATACATCAAACAATATTTTCTTTCCTTTCCTTTCCCTTTCCTCCTCTACTCATTCCCAGGTGAGCCAACACTTTTCCTCATCATCTTCCTCCTCCTTCCCCTCCTGTCCTGATGTCAATTCCCTGGATTACTCACAATGGCTGCTTTTCATGCTTGACCCCAAAGTACTTCTGGTATATCAATGTTACACCAAGGAAGCACTTCTGGGTTGGGTGCAACCACCAGAGGAGAAAAGCAGGTTACTCTGGCAGCACCCAAGGACCCCAGTAACACTCTTATTCATCCCTGCAGGTTTGCCAGTGGGAGTTCCAAAACAGGAATGCTGGTGTATATTATTGTCAGGCAGCTTCTTTACCATTCTATGGATGTAAAGAAAAGAGGTCAGTGACTCAAAATGTCCCATCACACAAAGTTCCATGGTCACTGAGCCAGTGTATCTGACTGATAAACCCACCCACCGACACACATGCACACTTATATGTGTGCCCAGGAGAGCTTGGGTTGCTGCTGGAAGAGGTGTTGTTGAGGCCAGCAGTAGGTGCTTTCTCCAAAAAGCTTGGTCCTACAGCTTGGTCCTCGCCAGTCAAGCCCTTTTCCTTCAGATCTTTTACTTTATCCACCCACCTCCTCTTTAGCCTCCCTCAATTTCTCCTCCCCTGGACTTTCCATCATTCCTTTGCCCACATATTCATTGTCTCTAATCATCACAACAACAACAACAACAACAACATTTATTTATATAGCACATTTTCATACAAAAAGTAGCTCAAAGTGCTTTACATAATGAAGAGAAGAAAAATAAAAGACAAAATAAGAAATTAAAATAAGACAACATTAGTTAACATAGAAAGGAGTAAGGTCCGATGGCCAGGGTGGACAGAAAAAACAAAAAAAAACTCCAGAGGGCTGGAGAAAAAAATAAAATCTGCAGGGGTTCCAGGCCACGAGACCGCCCAGTCCCCTTTGGGCATTCTACCTAACATAAATGAAATAGTCCTCTTTGTAGTTAGGGTTCTCACGGAGTCACTTGATGGTGATGGTCATACAGACTTCTGGCTTTTAATCCATCCATCATTGTTGGAACATCATGGTGCTTTGGGTAGATGGTGGTGGCGCACGCCACCACCAACAGGACACCGGAAAAGGAAACAGAAGAGAGAGTAGGGGTTAGTACAGATTTTGAATGAATAGTTATTATAATGAATTGGATATACAGAGTATCAGGATTAAATTACAGTGAAGTTATGAGAAGGCCATGTTAAAGTAATGTGTTTTCAGCAGTTTTTTAAAGTGCTCCACTGTATTAGCCTGGCGAATTCCTACTGGCAGGCTATTCCAGATTTTAGGTGCATAACAGCAGAAGGCCGCCTCACCACTTCTTTTAAGTTTTGCTCTTGTGGCTCTTGCTCACGTGCCCATACCACTTCGACCTACTTTCCTGTACTTTTTTAGATGTCTATCCCACTTTTGTTGTATTCCTGTTTGTCTCATTTCTTATTCTGTCCATTTTTTGTAACTCTAAGCATCCATCTCAACTTTCTCATTTCTGCCACCTCTGCCTCCCTTTACTACCCACGTCTCAGCTCCACATATCATTGCTGGTCTTACCACTATCTTAAAAACCTTACTTTTAACCTTCACCTCAATTCTTCAATCACACAGTACTAATGATACCTTCTTCCAGTTGCTCCATTCACCCTGCACTCTGTTGGCTATCTCTGCATCTAAATCTCCAACTTGTTCTACTGGTACCACTGATCCTAGATATTTAAATGTATCCCCTCTTCTCAATAGCTTACCCTGCAGGATAACTTGTATATTCTGATCATTATTCAACCTCATAAATTCTATCTTCTTCCTTTTTATCACACTCCATCTTTCAAATCCCTTCTCCATTCTTCCAAAGAAGGACCTGCGGATGAGATGCTGTTTCTGGGCATAGGCTGTCTGGGTAAGGGCACATCACTGCAGCCGTCTGCCTCGATTCCTATCTTTATTTAGGTTAGAAACAATTGTCCGAATCACAAAGAAATGTTTATGCTGTGCCTCTCAGCAACGCCGGCACAGTCTGCACTATGCACAGCACAATCCGTACACTAGTGCAGAAAGCATGGCAGGCATCTTGTGCGACGTGCGGCTTCCTCGTTACAGTGCGTCGCGCGCGTGACAGTTTAGACAGCAGCTTCGACTTCGGCAGTTCGCCCCTGCCATGATCAGGACTCAGAACTCACCCCCGGGTCTTCTTACGTGCCGTGTAGTTACCAGGGCTTTCGGTCCCCGTCCCCACCCCTTCAAGTGTGGCATCGGAGGGTGAGTGACGACCGACCCGGGCCCGGGGTGCAGGGAGCAAGTGATTCAAGGAATCCTCCGCTTGTCATTGCCGCCACCAGACTGGCTTGTTTCTTGGGTCGGGAGGTACTAAGGTGAGAGATTGTGCTTGAGGAGAGGAGGTCTTGGTGGCAGGGGCACTGTGGCCACTACGCCACCAGTGATTTTTAGTCAGTATATAAACTCCAGGGCGACATCTAGCAAACACGGAGCCAGTTGTCCATTCACACAAAAAGGACCCGCTCGTGACGCTACAATGACCAGTCAGACCTTGATGGGAGGGCACTGACACAAGAAATGCACACTTTCCCGGATTATTTTAATGCTAACATGACTGCACTGGAATTGGTATCTTTCTAGAAGAAACTAATTCAAATGAAACACATCCAAATATGCAGACAGACCTCAGAATGGTAGCCACTACTCCCATAACTGTAGGTTTTGCAGAGAGAGAGAAGCTCTTCAAAACTGAAGCTCATAAAAATGACTTGAGGTCAACAGTGTCACAAGACCGTCTCAACGGCCTTGCAAAGAGCATCAACATAGACGTGTCAAGGAATATGGCATACAATGAGGTTAGAAATTATTTTTCTGCCAAGAAACACAAGGAGTGTCCGATTTTAAAAAGACTTGCATTTGCAATGTTAAGCCCTTCCAGTAACCAGCGACGTGTTTCTAATATTATTTATTTGTTGCACTTCCTTTTTCTCTATAAAGTGTGTAGAGTCTATTAATAGTAGGGTGTTGTACCCTGTTAGCCATTGTGGATGCAGTGAGAAGTCAAGAAAAAATGTATTGTTATATATATATAAGTTTTATAACCCAGCCACAGAGGATGCACAAACCAGTGTGTTTCTTTGTGCCAGTCCCAAGCCCGGATAAATGGGGAGGGTTACGTCAGGAATGGCTTCCGGTGTAAAATTTTGCCAAATCCATATGTGGATAGATGATCCGCTGTGGCAACCCCTAACGAGAGCAGCCGAAAGAAGAAGAAGAAGATTGTTATATATAAGTTTTGTATGTTTAGGTTCATACACAATTTACATGCAAAAGAGGTCTATTGTTATATACTACTACTACTACTACTAATAATAATAATAATAAAAAGTATTATTATTGTTATTGTAGCGACCTCCGCGTCAGGCTCGAAAAAGAGAAGAAGTAAAAAAAAACAGACAGACGTAGTAAAGACTCACCAAAACGTTTTTACTTGAACAATCAAGAAAAAGAACGCCGTCCCCGTAACCCCAAACACACCCCCTTTTTAAGCACCCTCACCAACCCCTCCTCCCATCCCGGGTCCAGCCAAACCCCAAACCCCCCGCATTTCACCGTATCGCGTCAATCAATACCCGCTGTCAGTCTTCCGTGTTGTACTCCGCCCTCCCTTGATCAGACATAACAGTCAGTCAAAAGAAAAAGGCTTCAACCTGGCTGGGCCGCTACATTATTATTATTGCTATTATTAGTAGTGTTGTATTTTATAATTCTATTTTCATGTATCCATCCATTTTCCAACCTGCTGAATCCGAACACAGGGTCACGGGGGTCTGCTGGAGCCAATCCCAGCCAACACAGGGCAGGAACTAATCCTGGGCAGGGTGCCAACCCACCGCAGGACACACATAAACACACCAAGCACACACTAGGGCCAATGAATCGCCAATCCACCTAACCTGCATGTCTTTGGACTGTGGTAGGAAACCGATGCACACACGGGAAGAACATGCAAACTCCACGCAGGGAGGACCCGGGAGGCGAACCCGAGTCTCCTAACTGCGAGGCAGCAGCGCTACCACTGCGCCGCCCTTCCATGTATGTATTTGTAATTAAACAAGTGACTAACCTGAGTTTAGTAGCATAGTGTGAGTGTGTCTGTGTATGGTGGTGGGAAGGGGTGGAGGTGACCAGGGCCGGATTTATATGAAAAGAGGCCCTAGGCTATTCCACTTATGAGGCCCTTTCACCTTCCATTTTTAAGTTTGTAAATTACATGAGAGATAATAAAATTTTGCTAACAATTTGAATGTAGACCCCTCTTGATCTTGAGGCCCTAGGCTGAAGCCTAGTTAGCCTATAGGAAAATCCGGCCCTGGAGGTGACGCACCAGATCGGTCACAAACGGCCCTGGGCGGCGCTCCTTCACAGGGCACATTAAACTCAACGGCTGCCTTTTGGCCTCGTGTTTGAGGACCCGTAGAAGAACGGGGACAACATGCAGGTTCCCCACCAGGGAATGAGGTGACCAGGATTTGCACCGAAGTCTTTTGTAAGATGTGAGCACCTGTACCAGCCAAGTCTGAATGTGCACTTTATTACTTTTTTTCTTTCTTGTTTTGATTCGAAAACCTGACAAACTGTGCATCAAAAGTGTGTACACCATTGACGTCAGCCTCTTCATTCCCCCCACAGCGCTCGAGTGGTGGCCGCTCCGTCCGTGCGGTCAGCCACAGTAGGATGGCCGCCCCGCCGCTTCTTTCTCAATCCCGGCGGCATCAAGCCGATTTGGTCTGTGGAGCTCTTAATTACTCCATAAATGAAGCGACGCTGGAGGCTCACTCGAAAGCGGAGAGGACGTGAGGATTATGTGATAAGCTTGTCGAAGCGCAGGGACTCCCGGGTGAAGACGGGCCCCGATCAGAGTTTTATTAACTTTTGATTAATAGAGACGCGCCTCTTAATCCAGTCATGAGTGCCGTTCATGTGCCGCGATCCGCGCCTCCTCCGCTCACAGGGACGCCAGCTACCTCGGATATTTGAAGTTGGTGTTTTTATGTAGCAAATTATTATTTCTTCTGTTAGGCTTCTCAGGATAAAAAAAAATGCCTGGAAAAATCTGCCACAGTATGGCCACAGATGACAACTTCCAAGGATGAATTCTTTGCTGTGCTGTGAAAAACGATTTTACCCCTTTCTTTGGTTTCTTCTTCAGATTTTTCACACGAATTGTTTTTGATCCTCGAAGAAAACTAGCATAAGATAAAAGAGCATCTGAGCAAAACATATCGTTTATCTTTGTCATTTCTTTAAAGGAACAAAGTAATCAAGCACCTGTGTGCAAAAGTAATCGCCTCGTACCCAATTGCTTGTGTCACCAAACTCTTCATGGAATTCCTGCGGCCTTTCTTTGCAGAACTGCTTTTTTTGGAAACAGTGCTAGGTTTCTGAACATGAACTGCTTATACAGGAAAAGAGGTGACTCCTCAGCCCTTTGGGGTTTATAAAGATAGACTTAGCTGTGCTACTCATTTAAGATGGACCAAAATCCAAAATGGCTGATACCATTCTGGGACCCAAGAAGAGGGTTACTATCATAATGACAGCAGAGCCATACATAGATAGATACTTTATTAATCCCAAGGGGAAATTCACATACTCCAGGAGTAGCATACTGATACAAAAAACAATATTAAAGATTGATAACAATGCAGGTAAAAACAGACAATAACTTTGTATAATGTTAACGTTTACCCCCCCCCCCCCCCCCCCGGGTGGAATTGAACAGTCGCATAGTTTGGGGGAGGAATGATCTCCTCAGTCTGTCAGTGGAGCAGGACGGTGACAGCAGTCTGTCGCTGAAGCTGCTCCTCTGTCTGGAGATGATCGTGTTCAGTGGATGCAGTGGATTCTCCATGATTGACAGGAGCCTGCTCAGTGTCCGTCGCTCCACCACATGTGTCAGACTGTCCAGCTCCGTGCCTACAATAGAGCCTGCCTTCCTCACCAGTTTGTCCAGGCGTGAGGCGTCCCTCTTCTTTATGCTGCCTCCCCAGCACACCACCACGTTTGATAGAACATCTGCAGCATCTTATTGCAGATGTTAAAAGACACCAGCCTTCTAAGAAAGTATAGTCGGCTCTGTCCTCTCTTGCACAGAGCATCAGTATTGGCAGTCCAGTCCACTTTATCATCCAGCTGCACTCCCAGGTATTTATAGGTCTGCACGCTCTGCACACAGTCACCTCTGATAATCACGGGGTCCGTGAGGGGCCTGGTCCTCCTAAAATTCACTACCAGCTCTTTGGTTTTGCTGGTGTTCGGTTGTAGGTGGTTTGTGTAGCACCACAAAGTCATAGCAATGACCATATCAAAATAATAATGATGAACAGTAAAAGGTTTTGTTTTATCCATCCATTTTATTTCAATCATATTTCTCACATTCATAGTTCTACAAAAGAAAACTCGAAAGCAAACATATTTTTCAAGAATCAATAATTATGATTCTAAATAGGTAATAGATTCCTGAGGTCTATTATTTAGTGTAAGCTTTAGTAAAGTTGAGAGAAAGAAATTCTTGGGGTGAAGATCAACTTGACTCATCACACGATTAATAATATTGGATAAGGAATAAAGTAGTCAATAATAGTTAATCAATGCTATTTACCTTGTCCTAAATACCATATTTAATTTTTTCAAATAACAATTTTCAAAAGGGTGCCACCATACTGTATTTCTCGTTGATGTTGTCAAACAAAAGATGGTATAAAAGGCAGCCCCATTAATTCCGGGTTATCTGAGCTTGACTGTTAATAACCATTTGATTAACGACCAACTCCTTGTTTTAATTTCTAGTCTCAAATCTCCGCTTGGTTTTTGTCTCTTTGTCTCGGTTTTTGCACTTTTTGGGCTCTGACGAAAGATTCTCCTTGATTCTTGGTTTTGAACTTGACCTGTATTTTGGTTTGGGAATCTGGTGGTCATTTTCATTTTTTGACCTCTGTCCCTCTTAGACAGAATAAGGAGGGTTGTTGGGGACTGGATAAATTGACGCTTGGGTAGCCATGCTGTGTTTCTGCTACCCTATTCATGCTGACAGCCATGCTGAGTTTCTACCATTCCATCCAAGGGCCATGTTAAACTGGAGACCATTCAACATACTAAGACAGGGAGCCACTTGGTAGTCTAAGCCTGCAAGATAAACTGATTTTTAATCAGGTTGTATGATTTTGCTACCAATCATTTTGCATTTCTTATACTTTGGAGACAAATGGAAACCTTGAGTTAATCTATGAGTAAAAAGTTAAATTTTCTCTCCCACCTGTTTTCATGCTCTTTCAAATTGCCTGGGGTTGTTAACTTAAAAGAAAGGAAGAAGTGTTAAACTACGGCAGCAGTCACCCCTGACAGTGATCAGGCCAGTAAGAGTAAGCATAGAAAGACTGGAGATGAGATTTGGGGCCTTCTGGTCAGGTAGAATAGAATAGAATGCCTTTTATTGTCACTATACACATGTACAATGAGATTAAAAGCAGCTCCTTCAGTGCAGACATATATGTAGAACACAACAAGTAAATAAACAAATAAACAAATGGTGCAAAAAGTTGCAAAAAAAGTTCTGCGGTGCTATATACAAATGGAAAGAATAATAATAATAACTAAATCAAGTTATTGCACATTAGTTAAATACTGGAAATAATAAATAACTCTTGCACTATTGGGTTATTGCACATAATTTAAATATTGTACAATAATGATGATCATGTGCAGTGAGTAGTGGATGTTGGACCCTAAGAGTAATGATATTGTACAGTATACAGATATTACACAGTTATTATTCAGTACCATGTAGATATTAGATATTGCACAGTTGATGGATAGAAGGAAGTCCAGGGGTTGGGGGGTTAGACTGTGTAGTCAGTGCATGTGTGAGTTTAGAATGGTTATGGCTTTTGGGAAAAAACTGTTCTTCAGTCTGTTTGTCCTTGTTATGATGCACCTGTAGCACCTCCCTGAGGGCAGCAGGTCAAACAGATCAGATCCAGGGTGGCAGCTGTCCGTGATGATGTTTTTTGCTCTGCTGAGGCAGCGGGAGGTGTAAATGTCCATCAAGGAGGGGAGAGGGCAGCCGATGATCTTCTGTGCTGCCTTTACTACTCGCTGAAGCCTCTCCCTGCCTGCCATGGTGCAGCTGCCGTACCATACTGTCATACGTCAGTACGTCAAAATACGTCAGCAGGTTCTCGATGGACGAGCGGTAGAAGGTCAGTAGCAGGTTGGAGTCCAGGTTGTGCTTTCTGAGGACCCTCAGGAAGTGTAACTGCTACTGAGCCTTCTTGATGACTGCTGTGATGTTGTCTGTCCAAGAGATGTCAGCGGAGATAAGGACGCCAAGAAACCAGAAAGTATGGACCCTCTCCACACGCTCACTGTTGATGTAAAGGGGGGCTAAGTCGGTGCTGTGCCTCCTGAAGTCGACAATGATCTCCTTGGTTTTCCTGGTGTTCAGAGCCAGGTCTATACAATAAAGAGTCTGAAAGGGAGAAAAGGGTCACCTCAGGACCGTCCCAGGACAAAACACACGGTCAGTGTAACAGTAACACAAGACGCCTTTTAGAGTAAAACAAATCCATTTAGGTGCCTTGGTCAATGTAACGGTAATATCAATTGCCACTCCAGGACACTGAGAAGTCAAAGAGAATAGAAATGGCTTAAGAGAACACAGTTATTAAAAAATCAGCATGAATAGCCCCATGACTGCACTGTGCAAACACAATAAATCTTACAGCCTTGTTTTAAACACTGGGCCAGATTAAAACAAAAAAGAAAAAAAGTTTTTCATTTCAAAATGAAAAGAATTTTATGGATTGATGCCACACATCTCCCTCTTGTAAATGGAATTAACAGGTGGGTGGATGTCAAATAATTACTTCAAAGCGGGAATCTGGCACTCTTCTGCAAACAGCTCATCATCTATTTCTGTATCTTTACTTTCACCTCCTCATTATTTTCATCGTTTTATTTCTCTCCCCCTCCAAACAATCTGTTTCTTGTTTTAAACTTGAAAACAAATCCAGTTAGCTCCTGGCAGAGACACAGCTCTATCTTCTGCTCACACCATTAGTGTCTTACCAGCCAGAAAGTTCAAGGGAGCAGCTAAGGAAACAACTTGAACTCCTTGATGCATTGGATGAGCAGTAGCAAGATGAAGTGGAGGAGCGCAAATTCACCTCCATGCTTAAAAGTTAGAGTGTGACTGGTGTGTGCCAGTGAGGCTCTGTGTGTGTAACAATGATAAGTAAAGAGTGAACACCAGGAGCTCATTCCTGTTAGATATGAACAGTGCTATGTAGTAGTCTACAGTGCTGTCAACTTAGTGCCCTATCCTAGGTGCCAGCCTCCCTTTGGTGGAGCTCACATTTGGACACTCAAAGGGCTGCACGGGAGTTGTAGTTCAAGTGCAGTAACCCTGTTGGGGTTCTTGGATGCTGTCCTCGGAAGGTATGGGCGGGCACACATCCGTCATGTGGTGGTGATTCTGCCCCATGGCAAGACATTTCTCTCAAGTTGATATGCTTATTTACAGGGCACTAGTAATATTTTTCGGGATTATCTCCCAGTTTTCCACATGCAAAGAGCTAACAAGACTTACTCTTTCATTTTTTATAAGTTGGCATTGGGACTTCTGCCATGTGTCACAGGGTGCCGTCTTAACAGCATTGTAGGCCCCCAGGCAGAGTAGAAATAAAACACTGTGGGCCCCTATGCTCTTGGGGGGCCCCCGGCCAGTGCCCATACGTTAAAACAGAACTGGTGTCACTCTGGCAAGTCTCTTGTCCATACCAGCCTCATCTACATTTTTATTTTTCACTAAAATAATGTTCCCTGAGATCCAGAATTTGATTAAGCAGTCTGGGAATTATATGTTATGTAGCAAATACAGCAGACCCTCCTGTTGATCAATAAATTGACTCGTAACCCCCCACCAAGGTCACATTTAGAGCACAATAAACTAAGGCTTTATATAAAGTGGGCACCTTGCAGGTGCCATTATGTTAAGCCCTACAAGTCTTTGTTGGTTAAGCCTGGAGCGAAGTTTCAAATCACCAGTAAATAATACTAAGCCACCAATTTACTGTACTTGGCTGCTGAAATGGCTTGCTTTCCACCATTTCAACACTTGTGGTTCACTTTAAACGATCCCGACTTTCTTTCATGGAATTGGAACACTTAAATGGATATTGTCGTATGAAAACAAACTGCACGTTCTGCAAGAGATTGCAGTTCCTTTTATAAAGATGTCTTGTTAATGAAAACAGAGCTCCATGCTGGATATACAATTGAGGAGTAACTCAGCTGCCAAGAAATTGAAGCTTACACATGCAGTTATCAGAGTGCTTTTGAAAGCTTGTCTAGCAGCCATTGACAAAGATAACATGGTTGCTGTTATTCTGCGCAGTTTTCGCTGCTGACTTTCTGATAAGACAGCTCAAGTGCAATCTACTAAACACAGGACACACTACTGCAGTCATTTTGAAAATGTAACCCTTTCCATGGTTAACGAATCTCATGCCGTGATAAGGAGAATCGGAGCCTATCCCAGAAGCAGTAGGAGAAAAGATTGACTTCAAGGTAATTTAGTTCACTGTGTTCTCAAATGACAGGCACAGAAAGCTTGTACAGATGTACAAGTATACATTTACCTAATGTTTTAAATCTAGCTTAATCTGCGTCAGGGATAGGAGCACTGGTAGCCAAATTGACTCAGTTAGCCACACACAACGAGTCAATGGTGGGAGCTGAACATGTGAACTTATGTTTTATTTATATAGCATCTTTAATTGGGGAACATCACTCCAAGGAGTTATACATGTTATGTAATGTTCTGACCCGCCTAATCTACATCTGGATCACTTATGGCTGAAGCCTATCCCAGGCAGCACAGGGTGCAAGGCAGGAACAACCCCTGGTCATACACACACACACTGACTTAATGACTCCACTTTACTTTAGAGCACCCAGAGGAAACCCACACAGACATGGGGAGATCGAGCAAACTCCATGCAAAGAACATCCGGGACACCAAACCTGGCCTCCTTACTGTGAGGCAGCAGCGCTACCCCTGCGTCGCTACACCACCCCCAGAATTTTACATGTAATTCATAAAATCACAAAAACATAACATTCTCAGACCTGCTCGGCAGCACAAACCAGAAGGTGGAACCAATCTTGAACAAAGTGTTAGTCCATCACTGGGGGCACAATCACACATCCAGACTTACTCGCACAAGGACAAGTTAGAGATGCCAAACCTGGGATGGAAGAACCAAAAAAAAAAACTGCATGCAGACATAAAAGGAGAAGCTGCAAATCTAAACAGATAATAGATAGATAGATATAGCCAGGCCTGGGAATCTGGACCCCAAGACATGAGCATTGTGCTGCCGTGCTACTCACAAATATAAAATAGCTACATACAAATACTCTATATCCTAACAACAGGGTCACGGGGGTCTGCTGGAGCCAATCCCAGCCAACACAGGGCACAAGGCAGGAAACAAACCCTGGGCAGGGTGCCAGCCCAAGGGCACACACACACACCAAGCATACACTAGGGAAAATTTAGAATCGCCAATGCACCTAACCTGCATGTCTTTGGACTGTGGGAGGAAACCAGAGTACCCGGAGGAAACCCACGCAAACTCCACGCAGGGATGACCCGGGAAGCGAACCTGGGTCTACTAACTGCGAGGCAGCAGCGCTACCAACTGCTCCACCGTGCCGCCAAATAAACCATTACACCATTAAAATACTGTATAGACACATGTGTATCTATATAAACAATACACATCAGACAAACTAAGGACCAGTGTCCACAGCCGCGTACCCACAAACACCAACAGGTCAGGTTACACTAGCAGCAATGGTGGAGAAAAATACTTTCTTAGAAGGCTGGTGTCCTTCAACATCTGCAATAAGATGCTGTAGATGTTCTATCAGACGGTTGTGGCGAGCGCCCTCTTCTACGCGGTGGTGTGCTGGGGAGGCAGCATAAAGAAGGAGGACGCCTCACGCCTGGACAAACTGGTGAGGAAGGCAAGCTCTATTGTAGGCACGGAGCTGGACAGTTTGACATCTGTGGCAGAGTGACGGGCGCTGAGCAGGCTCCTATCAATCATGGAGAATCCACTGCATCCACTGAATAGGATCATCTCCAGACAGAGGAGCAGCTTCAGCGACCGACTGCTGTCACCATCCTGCTCCACTGACAGACTGAGAAGATCGTTCCTCCCCCAAACTATGTGACTCTTCAATTCCACCCGGGGGGGGGTAAACGTTAAAATTATACAAAGGTATTATCTCTCTGTTATACCTGCATTGTTATCACTCTTTAATTTAATATTGGTCTTTATCAGTATGCTGCTGCTGGAGTATGTGAATTTCCCCTTGGGATTAATAAAGTATCTATCTATCTATCTATCTATCTATCTATCTATCTATCTATCTATCTATCTATCTATCTATCTATCTATCTATCTATCTATCTATCTATCTATCTATCTATCTATCTATCTAAATCCACGCAAGTATGGAAGGACCATCCACTATCCTGGCGGGGTCTGCATTACCACAGCTCCTTGGGCTGTGTCTGTTACATGATCGTCATCCCTGCCTGTATAGTATACAAATGAATAGGGGTCACTGTCCATTAGCACACTTCTGCGGAAAAGTGAAGTCTTTTATTTTTACTTTTTTCAAGTCACCTGCATAAACTGGTATACCTGTTGCGTCTTACATCTTTAAATAATAGCTGAAGTGAAAATATAATACATAGAAAGCATCTGGCACCACAGTGCATTCAGTGAATTGATTAGGAGTCAACTGAGGGTGCTTACCATTCAGGTCAGAGACATATCTCAGATTTGTACCACTGTCTTTTTCTCTATATTTGCCTTCGTGTTTAAGACATTTTGTTATGTTGCAGCCTTATGCTAAAAACATTTACATTTCTGTTTTTCCCCACATTAAGCAACTTTCAGTACTCCGTAATGACAAAGAAAAGCTAATTAAAAATAGCTGTGCTACCTGTCTTAAGGTGGGATGAAATCTGAATAATCAACGCAGACCTCAGTATATTTAGTATTAATGATTGCAGTGCATTATCTATTGGAATGTATTTTGTATTGCATGTAGTATTTAAATGCATTGTATTTTTTGTTCCAGCAGATGGTACGTCACAAACATTTGCCCTCCTTTTAAGCACCTTGAACATGGGAAAGGTGCTATTTAACCAAAATTTATTATTATTATTATTAAAACCCATACCAAATAATATATAACAGACATACAGTAGCAACCAGACGGACACACACACACACACACAGACACTTGTTCTTTTATTAAGGTGGATAAAAAAATGAAATCTTACATTGATGCATCTGGCGCCAATTTTAGTACTAAGCTGATGCCTTTATGCAAGGTGACTTACAACATTGGAGATACAATTGGTTATCTATCATTTGTGGAGCACATGCAAGTGAAGGGACATACTCAGGGTCACACAGTCTCAGTATACACAGAACATGGAGGGGTGGCACGGTGGCGCAGTGGTACCGCTGCTGCCTCGCAGTTAGGAGACTTGGGTTCGCTTCCCAGGTCCTCCTTGAGTGGAGTTTGTATGTTCTCCCTGTGTCTGCATGGGTTTCCTCCGGGTGCTCCGGTTTCCTCCCACAGTCCAAAGACATGCAGATTAGGTGCATTGGCGATCCTAAATGTGTTGGCTGGGATTGGCTCCAGCAGACCCCCATGACACTGTAGTTAGGATATAGCGGGTTGGATGATGGATGGAAGAACATGGAGTTGTGTTGGGTGACACTGTGTCTGCAGTTTGGGGCTCAATGGCGCCCCCTTATGGTTGTAGTGCTGTCATGTTATTATTTCAGTAGATTCTTACTAATATCAGGTTTTTGTTTATATTTATACACACACACACATATATATATATATAAATATATTATCATTCAAAATTTTTTTCATGGTCTTGACTTTTTCTGGCCTTAGTGGCAGAGTTTCAAAGGAAGGCCATATCTGAAAATGTCAAATAAAAAGAAAAGCTTAAAATGTGCAAAAGACACTGGACAGAAGATGCCTGGAAAAGAATACAATGGTCAGCATTCTGAAGTCATCTTTTCACTGTTGCAGATGACACTGAGGACCTGTAAGGCACTTGTTTCTCAAGCTACATGCTCTAATGTCCATATTGTGTTATACAGTTCTGTATCTGGACCCTCCCCTTCTTTTTCTTTCCTGCTAATATCAACTTCTCCCTTTTCTCTGAAGACTGTGATAGACATTTGTATTAAACCGTCAGTTTGTTGACAATCTGTCGCATGGAATACCCTTCATTTTGCAAAACAACAGCAGACTGACATGTTTATTGAGAAAGCTGGTTCATTTTGGCCATTTTTGAAACCAGAACTTTAGAGTTGCCAGTTCCTTGCAACCCAAAACAGAATAATAGGTTTCAGAGGGTGCTAATGCAATTACAAAGGTTTCTCTAATAACCCATTAGCATTTATACATGACTAATTAAGGATGAGCTAAGGGAGATTACGATTAGGACTCTGAAAGATCTGTTGCTGAAAATGTGGCTTTGCAGCCATATGTGAATAATATATTAAAAATCAGTCATTTCAAGTAGTAATAGCCATTATAAGCACTAGTAATGTTTTGGCTGTATTTTTAATTACATTTAACATATTGTGATAAAAACAGGTATCAGGTAGATAGATAGATAGATAGATAGATAGATAGATAGATAGATAGATAGATAGATAGATAGATAGATAGATAGATAGATAGATAATGAAAGACAGCATATGATAGATAGATAGTGTCACACACGTATGATTGGAAGGCAGCTAAAGAGCCTGAATAATAGTACTACCACACCAGACCAGGGGGTGGCGAGCTGCACTGACTTTCTCACTCAATTCCCTGCAGACAATCCACGGGAAATCCCAGTAGGTCCCAGTGGCATCACTGACATCACTTTCCTGTACTGGTGCCATTGATGACGTCAGTTCTCGTACCGGTGCTGATGACGACGTCACTTCCAGACCCGGCACTATTGATGACATCACTTCTGGTCCTGATGACGTCATTTCGGTTCCTGGGGCTGATGTCTTCACTTCCTGCACTGGCCTTTAAAGCTGCCGTATTTTCACCATCAAATCAGTTCTGTTTTGGACTCAAAATCTGTGAATATCTCAGCAAAATTACCCATTTGCAGCCAGGACATATTATACGGGCGGCTGCCCCAAACATTTTTGATCTCTGGTGATTACTTTAGTGACAATAGATAGATAGATAGATAGATAGATAGATAGATAGATAGATAGATAGATAGATAGATAGATAGATAGATAGATAGAACGTTGTCTCCAGGTGAAATATGGCTTTTTACTGAAGCTCAATAATGGTCTTAACACACACCAGAATGTCAAAAAAATAAATCTATATACACATACCATGGTCTGAAAACACACAAGAATGACTAAAACGAAAGAAAACTTCTGATTTGGTAGTCACAATCACAGTGAGGTGCTATACAGGTGTATTGCCATTGCTTAAAAGAGTCCCATTTGTGTTCTTGATACACGTCTGCTGAATAATTTGATAGTTGAAATTGCTCAGTGTTAATTTAATAAACCACCAAGAAAAGTAACATTGCAACAATGCACGCTACGAACCGATCGCTGTAAACAGAAGTGAAAACAAAATCAAGCCCAGTGCATTCTTTAACTGCCTTCCTACCTATGCTATGCATCCAGCTCTCTCTCTCTTGCGCTGCCTGTGTGTGTGCGCGTCTCTCTTGCGCTGCCTGTGTGTATGCGTCTGTCTCTCTTTCGCGCTGCCTGTGTGTGTGTGTGTCGCGCTCTCTCTCTCTTGCTCGCTGCACAGGAAATGCACAGGGAGAGACTAAACATGTACAAACCGAAAGGGAAACTGGCTTGTTCTTATACCGAGTGTGTGGTCGTGAACCGAGGCAAAAGTTTGGTGAACTTTTTGCTCGTAAACTGATTTGTATGTGTACCGAGATGTTCGTGAACCGAGGTTCCACTGTATATAGATTTTGTAGACAAATGTTTTCCGTGTTCCTGCAGGACCACCTAAGCAGAAGCATGTTTGTTGCGGAATTCAATTGCTGTATGCAGTGTGTAAAACAGTTTGCGATGGAGGACGCGGTCATGCATCGTAACCGAAAGGAATAATGAAAAGTCAACGTGGCTCTGAGGTGCATGTGGACCGTAGCAGAGACGAACCCGACTAACGCGGTGATTGGTGAGTTGTTGCGTCTGAGTACGCCGCATAATTATGTATTGATGAGTGAACACTTCCTGAAAGACACAGTTGTCCAAATGGGGTGGGTTTGAGGATACGACTGTAGGTGAATGAAAAGATGGAACTCTGGAGAGGGCAACATACAACTGTCCGTGACTGACAATTGGAGGACCGCCGTCACATGCTCATTCAGCGATTCACATCCGCGACAAACAAACTGTTTTACAGGCTGCATACAGCGATTCACATCCGCGACAAACATGATTTTTCTTAGATGGTCCTGTTGCGTCCACCCTCGCACTCGAAGCATACACACTGCCTGGTCATGTGCCCGCTCGCAAGAGCAACTGACAGAGACCCGCCCACCAAATCTAAGACCATGGGATACCCCTCGCAAACTGTTTTACACGCTGCATACAGCGATTCACATCCGCGACAAATAAACTGTTTTACACGCTGCATACAGCGATTCACATCCGCGACAAATAAACTGTTTTACACGCTGCATACAGCGATTCACATCAGCGACAAACACGCCTCTTCTTAGAAGGTCCTGCCGTGTCCACCCTCGTTCTCGAAGCATACACACCGCCTGGTCATGTGCCCGCTTGCAAGAGCAACTCACGGAGACCCGCCCACCAACTCTAAGACCATGGTGTGTAAAACAGTTTGCGATGGTGGACGCGGTCGTGCGTCATAACCGAAAAGAATAATGGAAAGTCAACGTGGCTCAGAGGTGCATGTGGAGTGTAGCAGAGTCGAACGCGAATGACGCCGTGTTTTGTGAGTTGTTGCATCCAAGTTCGTGGCCGTGGCTCTGTGAGTTGTCGTCGTATCCAATGACACCGTGTTTTGTGAGTTGCTGCGTCTGAGTTGGTGGGCGTGGCTCTGCGAGTTGTCGTTGTATCCAACGGTCTTAGAGTTGGTGGGCGTGGCTCCGTCCTGCATGCTTCATGGGTGTCTTGCTTGCGCTTGCGGCTGCTTAGTAAATTATATATATAGATATACTGTACAGAAAAGTTCTTAACGCAATTTGTTTTTTTAATTTTTAGTGTAAAATGCATTAAGCTGAATTCACCATATGAAATGTGCTATGTAAATATTATTATTATAATAGGGAGCACATTATGCATTTGATTAAATACCTAATGCAACAAAAAAGATATGGCAAATTGAAGAATTGTATTAATGTCTCACACTCTTTGAAAATTTCTACAGATAATCAAATGGGATCTTGGGTTGGGGGATAGCATAAATCAAAATCTTACGAGTGTTTATTAACACTTTTCCAAAAAGAAAAGATAATAAATTAATGTATGAGGTCTACAATGATATGTCATGAACAGTGCACAGTGGTTCAGACTTTGGGCTTCAAACCCAGAGGTTGGGGGTTCAAATCCCACTACTAATACTTAGTGACCCCGAGCAAGTCACTTGACCCGCCTGTGCACCAAGTGAAAAAAAACAACTGTAGCTGATTGCAGGTCAAATGTTGTAAGTCCTGCGGTGGGTTGGCACCCTGCCTGGGATTGGTTCCTGCCTTGTGCCCTGTGTTGGCTGGGATTGGCTCCAGCAGACCCCCGTGACCCTGTGTTTGGATTCAGCGGGTTGGAAAATGGATGGATGTTGTAAGTCGTTTTGGATCAAGGCGTTGGTCAAATAAATGTAAACACACAAAAACTAAAGATCTAAACATAGGTTGCGTAAAAATTATTAGTGAATAAAATAAACATTACAGGAAACATTTATTAAAAACTAACATCATCAAAACGATACGTATAGTCTCTGCAAAATTATTTTTTTGTCTCCTAGAACTGTGAATATTCAGTTCCCGTAAAGACTGCAAGTCTCCTCTATTCGCTCTTTGTCAGTCTGAACTGCCTGACCAGGCCGCCCGCATTTCAATAAGCACACAGAGTGTGTGATTCGCAAACGCACTTTCAGCGCAGACGTGCACAATTATATTTTATGTTCAAGCCAATTTTGTATGTAGCACAGATAAAGAATATTTTAAAAAATATCACTAGTTATTTAAAACAGAAATCTAAAGTTTTTAAGACTATCCTTCACGAACGTGGGATATAAGAACGAACGAATCTGCTGCTGTAGTGAGCACTATTCAAGTTTGCTTGCGTATTCCGCCATGACGGCAGCGATCCCGTAGCGGGCGTGTGTCAATGTTTATCTCGTTGTGTTCACATTTTTCTTTGATAAAATAAATCTCCATATTTTAGAAAGTCGTCTCAAGTCGTTTCCTATTGCTGCTGCTGCTGCTATCCCCGGAGACGATGTATCGCCGCGGTGTGAGTAAGAAGGATAGCAAAGCTGTCCCGAACCCAGAGGAGAGCGGCAGCGGGGGCAAATACGCCGAGCTGCTGGTGTTCGGCTATGCCTGCAAGCTGTTCCGGGACGACGAGAGGGCCGCGTACCACGAGCAGGGCAGGCACCTTATCCCATGGATGGGGGACAAGAACATCATGATTGATAGGTCGGTTTAACAAACTCACAAGGGGAAACTATCTAACGCATTCATTGTTTTCCACAAGGACCAAATGGATGTTGTATTTTTTTTTCCTTAAATTGAAAAAAGTAGCTCATTAGCAGGCCAACAGAAACATAACGTGTCTGGCCTTGTGTTTTAACAAAGCTGAAGAGAGGAGATGCTCTTTATCTCTGTTTTATTACATTGACGATGTATTTAACTTGAAGATGCAGAGTCCTGTCTTTGTAAAAGAATTGTTCCGTTCTGACCTGTGACAGCAGTGCTGTTACACTGCATACGTGCCAAGACAGCCAGCAGATTTTGATAAACGTTTATATAGTTCCTTATATACTCAGGAAAACAAAAACTTTATATAGTTCCTTATATACTCAGAAAAAAATGCATACTGGGATATTGCTGGGAGAGTTAAATTCTTCCCAGCGTTAACCAAGTTACTTGTAACAATATACATTTCCCATGCATAATTCTGTATGGATTTATCATTTTAAGCGTCTGTGTATGAGTGTCCGTCCTGGTCAGCCTTTTGTTACATGTATTTTATCCCAGGGACTTCTCATACATGACATCTAAGGCTTAACCGTTTTCTCATTTTACAAATATGACAAAGTGACCCTGCATCTTATCAAGTGCATTTGCTCTGTCACACTTCCTACATCAGCAGCACCATTCTTCAGTGTAACCGATGAACGGCCAACATGGTTCTTTATTATAGTGCTTGTCCAAACTGAAGCATTTTTTGCGCTTCTTTCCAACCATCTCCCCAAATGAAATGCGGTACAGCTTCTACACAAGTCACCCCCAAATAGGAACACTTGGAGGGCCCTTTTAAGTACTCCTATATGTGGGTTTCTTGTGCTGTTAAAATCATTCATCTCTCGCAAGAAATGTTATTGCTAGGGGTGAACAAGCTGTCTGTTGTTAAAAGTGTGATCAGAGCAAATTCAAGAGCATAATTAAATTCAGTCTGTAAATTAAGGAGGTTCATTGTCCTGAAATCACAATTTAAATAATCCCCTGTTGGTATATATTTGATATATTTTTGAGCAGTATGGTGCCTCACCTAGTTATGAACGTAAAGCTTTTGGTGGTTGAGGAAGCACAACAATATTTTAACCAAAGACAATTTGATATTATAGCTTTTAAAGTTAAAGGAGCAGGTTTTAACATCTGACCTTTATCATTCATTGTCATACTGTTACCATAATTTCTCTTTCATAAAATAGTGGTATCCTAGGTATTTTAACATCTTTAGAGCCTGTGTTTTAGCTAATCGTTCTCTGTCTGAAATGGGGTGAAATCAGACCCCATGCATATGTTATTTATTGACATTTTTATTTTAGTTTTTATAGTTCTACTGTCCTCTTTTAACTGATTAATATACAAAAGGTTTACCTAAATATTTCCATAATGTTCAATATCCAAATTTGTAGAATAAATAATTTGCCCCATTTTTTTGGCAAAAACCTCAGAGTAAAAAATAATTTGATGATTACAGTATGTGAATTTATTTTATTTTTTTGCCTTTTCAGCTGTGAATATGTTAAAATGAAAAAAATAAAACTTGATTCCTCTGACATTATTCCTATGTCAGAAGATAGTAAATATAGTAAGAGATGCACTGTTATTACTTTCTTTGTCCAGAACATAGTTAAATGTTTGTGTGGATTGCAAACCCTAAATCATTAGGGACACGTGTCAGTTTGAGTAAAAATAGCTCATGTTATAAATCATTCAAGCCATTTATCATAATTACTAGTTTTGTATCGAGTATCAGTGTTTCTTTTGAAATAAATATGAGAAATATACATATTAAAGGAAAATAACTGTAAAGAGTTTTGTTGGCCTTAAGTATCTCAGGGGTAACAGTGAAAAGTATCTAAAATAAATACAGTGTTTAAAAATGTTGGGTCAGATTTGACCCCATTGAAGTCGATGGTGTTAGAGGAAATAGGAGGGTTAAGAAGGTGCAAACTGCCTTGTGTCCCTAGTCTTTAACGCGCTGAACCTCCTTAATCTGCATGTCCCTGTAACTGTTTCCAATGTGTATGTGTGTGTCTCTCTATTACATAATCCAGACTTATTTCCCCAGCAAAATGGCTAGGGGTCGAGCCTTAACCCCGATTTGCCTCATCAGTTCCTGCACATTTCTTATGGTGAAGAGCCCTGGACTGAGGTGGAATAGCAGAGAGAACACAGGAAAATTTCGCCCATATGGTTCTTTCGGATAGGTATTTATGTGCTCGGGTTTGTGTGGAAACTGTGGATGTACATTTTTTACTTTGTGAAGGAAAGATTTATACTTCCTCTGTTTAAAAAATCCACGTAGGGTAAGAAATGAGTACTTTGTTTTAGGACCTTGTAAGTTGTTGTAGATTTAAGGTTTTTTTTTTTTTTTTTGAGTGAGTGGTGTGTTTAAACAAATATTTGTAAACCTCATCTAAGTTTTGTAAAATCATCTTCAGAAAGGTGTTTCCTTGAAATTCACTGTGATGCATTGTATTTGCTACCCAGTTTACAAATTCTGAATGTCTGTAATGTTACTGTTTAATGTTAGATTCTTATTCTCCAATTGTTTTATGGATGCACTTAATGGTAAGTATGTCGTGTATGAAAGCAGTCTGCTTCCTTTAGTTAATCCTCACGCTCGTCCACCAGGTATGATGGACGTGGTCATTTGCATGACCTGTCAGAATATGATGCTGATTCCTGGAATCGTGACTACAAGCTGTCGGAGGAAGAGGCGAGAATCGAAGCGCTCTGTGATGAGGAGAGGTATTTAGCCTTGCATACGGACTTGCTTGAAGAAGAAGCAAGGCAAGGTACTACGCATTGAGGCAACTTTACTTTCAGACTGCAAATTAATGTGCCTAATAATATAACTATAAACTGTCTCAATATTTTTGTCCCATCATTTGCTGATATACTCACTTGTTTGTGATCTGTTTAACAGTAGCCTTTGGAAATGGAAAAGGAGTCCTTGCAAAGTCAGTCAACGTCAGAATATTTTTTTTTTTTTTTTTTTTTTTTACTTTAAATACAGCCCTTTGTGGGGCTTTAGAGACCAAATGGAGCCGAGCCACATCATTCTGTTTACATCTCATCCTAACTGTTTTAAGTGTTCCAGAGCTTGATACTTCTTTAGTCAGTCACTTGGGAGGTTTAAAAAATATAAATGCATAAATACATACAAAGCATACAGTTAGGCAAAGAGACTGGTAAGCAATTACACTTGAGCGGTTTTCACGTGCGTCTTGTAAAAGAATGAACTGTGTTTGTCAGTTTTATTTAGCTTTTCTTTATTTGTGTTAATTTACAGAACATGTCATTTGTTTCTGTAAATCAAAATCAAGTATCAGTCCATAGGTGTCATAGTATATAAAGTACTGAGGGAAAACTTTTTTTTTTTGTGATAATAAAGATGCAGTATTTTATGAACAACCCCAACATCTTGACTTAGAGATAAATTTAACATGTTGTCTTCCAAAATATTAAATAATTTGACCGCTTTATGCTTATATTTGGATTCTTGTATTCAGAGATGCAGTCTTAAAAATGCCCCAGAGGGCAGATATTTTACATTTTGCTTGTTCAGTAGTTTATTGCATTGTCCAAAGGCCACATTATTATTTTGTTTTGCCTAAATTAACTTTATTCTGGAAAAATGCTTGCATATATAGTGAACTAATAAAGCAGAAATATATTACCAGACTTGTTAAAATTTATTTTTGCTCAAAAAAAAAAAAAACGTATACGTATGTAAGGTTAGTCAGTTTTTAATATTTGCATATTATATAAATGAAATACTGCTCGTCTTACTAAATTATTCACTGAAACATAGCCCTTTAATTAATTAATCCCTTAGGAAAGTGAACTTGTGTTCTTTAAAATAGTTATTTATGAATAGATCAGACATTATTTTATTTATGTATTTGAACTAATGGGATGCAAAAAATGGGGCATGGCTGCATTCTGCATTTGCCTTTCAAACTGAAAAATAAGCTGCGCCTGGAATCGGAAATCAACTTGTGGAGTGGACGTTAAGGTTTGTTAAAAACCTTTACTTGATTAAGAAAAAAGTTATATAGACTTAGCAACAAAACAATTTATTTGGTCAGAGGGAATATTTAGATGTATGGAAAATGGCTCTCTCAGCACTATAAAACAATAGTGAACCAAGCAGTGCTGATTGGCTCAGATTCATAAGTAAGATAATTTATTACCAACTGTTTCCCCTTCATTTTAAATGATAACGAAGACTGGTGACTTTTCTCTCTTGTTTGAATACTGCTTATAGACTGCTTAGTTCTCACAGTGTGTTTTTAATTACTGGTTTGACAGATCTGCAGTGTTGTACTGTTTAGTGGTTGTACTTTACCCTGGCAGAGTATTTTTGGCTCAGTTTTGGAGTACTTGCATTAATATATTTATCGCTTAACTGTTAAAGTAAAGAATTTCTCAAGCAAAAATTCAAAGAATAATACATCTTATTAAAAATTAGTAAGTTGTCAAATGATTTTGGTGTTAACTATTTAAAATGGATCTTCTCTAATTGTTCTGTTCCTTTTTACTTTCAAGAGGAAGAATATAAACGTCTAAGTGAAGCGTTGGCTGATGAGGGTTCTTATAATGCAGTGGGGTTTCAGTACAGTGCTGATTATTATGATCCCTCACAGCCTACGGAGGAGGAAGAGACGTCAAAAGAGACGGGTAACTTAATTTTCTTTTTCTATTTACTTTTTTTTATATATATTTTGTTTGGAAATATTTATTAGCAAATAATTTTTTACTACCAACCTGATATTTTAATGCTCTTAAGTGATATAACCTGCAAATAATACCTGGAATAAAGGCTACTGTTTTAAACAGCGTGTTTGGCATCTAAATTGTGTTTCAATTAATTGCTTATGTTTCACTGATAATCTGGAATTGTAAGAGATGCATTATGACATTGTCGACAGATGAAAAATATTTTAAATCAGTTCAATGGTGTGTTGAAAATATTGTTAGTGTGTTGGTTCACCAGACAGAAATAGAAGGCACAGAAAAGACACTGGGCCCAGCATGGCACTGAAAAAGAAATATAAGCACCAGTGGTTGTAGTCCATATCATTGTGAAGATTGACAAGTTTTCCAGAAAATGTTTTGGTTTCCAGAAAATGTTTTGGTTATTTTGACTTTTTTTTTTTTTTAAAGTTAGTCAGTTATGTTTGCCATTTAAAATGTTTGCATGCGTTTTTGAATACAGGTGTTACCGTGTTGCTTGACTGCGGACAAATCTTAAAGGTTGTCAACTGTAGTTTATTGCTTAGTGGTGCTCAGTGCTTCACAGGGTAACCCCTCACTCTCATCCCTTGCATTGTCAAATCTTGATGCTTCTAGTTACTTCGTGGCGCTCTAAGCTTCATGAGGGACTCCCCTCCTTCACCATCCCACCCTGAAAGAATAAGTCTGGTTTCAATCTGCGCGTATGTTATTCACTTCCACTTTTTTGCATACACTTTAATCCATCCATGTAAAGTATTATAAAAGATAGCCCTGATGTGGAATTTTCCACTTGTGTTGTCATGTTGCTGCTTTAAAAGTTTCAGATGTTGGAATTTCGAATTAGGGATACTCAACCCATATTACGATTTAATTACTGGGATACTTTGAACCAGAGGTTTTGTAAATCTGTTGCATGTAAAGGTAATCTGGATCATCCTTTTTATTTTTTTACAGAACTTGTTCAAATCATTGGTATTGCATGTTTGCCTAACATGAGCTTGTTCCATGATATTCCATTGAGCATGTTCTTAAGTATTTGAAGATTTTTGTTCTTCTATGTGAGCTATTTTTTTATATTTATAACTTATTTCCCTATATATTATTCTATGTAAAATAAACTGGAAGGATGGCTACAGAAGCCAGTGTATTTTTATGGAAAATAATATATTTGCTGTTTTTAATTGGAGTAATTGACTCAAATGAATCCTGTAAGCGTTCTTGAGGTCATGAAGAGCCTGCCTATAAGAAAAAAAAACATATATATTTTTTTTGTTTGTTTTTTTTCCTGTTTTTATTTGAAAGCTTCCCCTGACTTCCACTTGATTTTTGTTGATTAGATTATCAGATTCAAAATGGGCCTATGAAAGACTTGATTTTCCTACAGGTTCACATGCTTTTTCCAATATAAAGTGAATACTGGAGCAGTATATGTTAGAATGTGGATATTTGTGTGTGGTATTTGATAAATGTTTTTATTAATTACTAGGGGGCTTCACTCCCCGCTCGCTTTGCTCATCAACCCATCCCCACCTGCACGATGTGCCAGTCACTTGGCATTTCTTCCGCTCACGTATGTGGATTTCACTTTCACCAAACAACAAATCTTTTAATTTTCGCGGATATGCCTCTTCATTGGGAAGAAGCACTACTTTTCCTTGATGGCAACACAAATTAGACGGTCTACAAGTCTCCGACTTAGTTTAAATCCAAACAATATATTCAATCTCTTTTTCACTGTTTCGTTATTTCACAGAGTAATAATTTCCATTTATTTGCGCTAATGCGATCTTTACTATCATTTTTTGTGAAATTTTTTAATTTTAGTACTTCCATTATCTCTAACCTGCTCTGCATGTGTATCGCACCAACGTTTTTGAATTCTTTACGATGTTATACTTTGTCATCTACTCTTCGTCTTTTATTTCTGGCCCCGGGTGTGGTTAAATCTCTTGGTACAAAGTATTGTCTCGTTTGACGTGAAAGTATCTCTCTGAAAAAGTCATGTCTCGTTGCAGGTTAAAAAGTCTCGTCTCATCCCAGGATTTTTTTATTAGAATAGACAGATTAGGACTTAAATGAAGATCTGAGTTAACAAAGGTTAAAGTAATTTGTTAAAAATGTAAAAAAATGGATCTTTTTTTTTCTTCTCCTTAGTGTACTTAATAAAAAAAATATTTTGTTATATAATAAGATTATGAAGAATAAACAAATATATTTCATTATTTAGGTAAATGCTGCAACTTTATTTCTCATTTTCGGTGACATGTTTGCTATTATATTTTATTACAAATATTGCAAATATTATTTTAATTATGTGTCTGTTTTTGTTCTGTTTAGTGGCAGATCAGGAAGACAGTGAGGAACCTTTCATTGCTCCAGCAGGGTTGTGCGTTCCTCCTGATGTGGAACTGGTAAATATTTTGTGGCGCTTCAGTGTGAATAAACGAGCAATAACTACTGCCCTGCATTTTTAGCTTTTGCTTTAATGGTCTTTGTTCATGAATAAACATTTTATTCGAGTACTAAATAGATGAAGAGAGTCATAATAGACTACTTTGTTTCCATTTTACATTTTTTATTCACACATTTGATGAACAATAAAATGTTCAAGGCCATTTTTTTTCTGTTTTCATACCCTTATTAACTGTGTAGACAAGACTGCCTTTATTTTATAAATGATAGAAAAGCTGTGCTCAATCAATTTTATTGTAGGCTTTGAAAGGAGCTTTGTCATTTGTTTTGTTGTCGTAGTTAAAAAAAAAAAAAAAAAATCAGGCAGAGATTAGACCCTTTAATTCCATTACCACTTCTAGCGCAGTAGTATTTTTCATACTAAATTGGGTTATTAAAGAAATGCAATAGTTCTATAATTATCCTTTTTCTTTTCATTTCTTTTGTTGTCTCCCGAGTCTGTTATCGAAACCCAGCTTTTTCATATATTCTTAAAGACAAAGACCAAAATGCTGGTCTGAAATGTATTTTTCTAGTGTGGTTATTTATGCAATTATTTTACCTGTCTTTTTAAAGTTGTTTTTTAGCATAATAATGTGTGATTTTGTGTATTAGTGACGATGGGTTGTTTTCTTTATTATGGATCCCCCCCTTTAAAATGGTGATTTTGTTGGTACTGTAAAATGCAATGTTATGTATTGTTTTATATACTGGAGAATTCTGCTTTATAGAAGTCCTAATTATGACATTGACTCACCAAGTGCTTGTTTTTCTTTTTTCCTTTCGCACAGCCTGCTACAACGAAAATGCATGCAATCATTGAACGTACAGCCAGTTTTGTCTGTAAGCAAGGAACTCAGTTTGAAATTATGCTAAAAGCGAAACAGGCCCGTAACTCTCAGTTTGATTTTTTGCGTTTTGATCATTACTTAAATCCATATTACAAGCACATTTTGAAGGCAATGAAGGAGGGAAAGTATGTCACTGCTGGTGAAGCCAAAGCTGAGGAGAAGACAAGTAAGTCTTAGTGCTTGATTCAGGTTTGCTTAAAGGGTCGCAGCTCTTAATAAAAAAAAAAAAAAAAAAGGTGTGTTACAGCTAATAGAATAATCAGAGGTGCAAATTTTTGTGATCTCATTTTTTTCACAGTTAATTTGCTCAGATCATTTTGTTGGTTCTAGTAGTGTATATGGGAGTAAAATTAACATTGGAATTTGGTGATTTTTCTATTTTTTCTGTTAGATGTGCAGTGTTATGAAAGCATTCAGTTTTGAAGTACTTAAAAGAATGTGAACTTAACCCTGTGAACGAAAATAACTTCCATTAACTGTTATAATACTATGCTTTATTTGGGTTGGACCTCAGATAAATAGATCCTACTAATGTTCTTCCTTTATGTGAGTGTATATCTATTAAATAATCACATTTTGGTGGCATGGTACCCTATTAAGAGACTGGATCATGCCAAGTGATCCATGTTACCTGAAAAGTACAAATTCTGTCAATTTTAACAGATTCAGACTATAGACGGATGACGGGACAGATGAGGTACCACTAGTGGCCAAGTTTTGGGTGCTGTAAATATCAATATTGAGATGTTTTGTCTAAATAGTGATTTGTTTATAAAAAAATGTCTTCCAAGGCAAGAAGTACAGTTTTCCTTTAAGTCTCTTACAGTTGTTCTCACTCTCCCTCACCAAGTTCATTATTCAGTACTTGACCATCAGAAAGAGACTTGGCAAAAATGGAAGCTATAGTAAGTACGTAAGTCAGGTTTTTCTGAGTAATATTTCTGAACTGTTTCGTTTTTAGAATGTGAGGATGATGACTCTGATGATGATGACGATGATGGTAATGGAGACTATTTACACCCCAGTCTGTTTGCTTCTAAAAAGTGTGACAGGCTAGAGGAACTAATGAAGGTAAAATTGATTTTCTTTTTTTATTTTCTGTGGAACTGTTCATATTAAATAGTGAGGAATGTGTATAAATAATTTTACATTTAAACTTCTGAAATGCACATATATATTATGTTTCCTCTTGGTTGCTTTTTATGTGAACAGATAGAAATGCTTTATGTGTCTGTCTCCAACCAACACCTCACAAACACAATATTCACACATTATTTAAGTTAAATCCCTGGGTTGTACTGGATACCCACACATACTCTTAGCCTCTTGGAGCCTAGCTACTCCTGCCATAATGTTTGCCATAAAGGATAGATAGATAGATACTTTATTAATCCCCAAGGGGAGGAACGATCTCCTCAGTCTGTCAGTGGAGCAGGACAGTGACAGCAGTCTGTTGCTGAAGCTGCTCCTCTGTCTGGAGATGATACTGTTCAGTGGATGCAGTGGATTCTCCACAGGAACCTGCTCAGCGCCCGTCTCTCCACCACAGATGTCAAACTGTCCAGCTCCGTGCCTACAATAGAGCCTGCCTTCCTCACCAGTTTGTCCTGGCGTGAGGTGTCCCTCTTCTTTATGCTGCCACCCCAGCACACCACCGCATAGAAGAGGGCGCTCGCCACAACCGTCTGATAGAACATCTGTAGCATCTTATTGCAGATGTTGAAGGACGCCAGCCTTCTAAGGAAGTATAGCCGGCTGTGTCCTCTCTTGCACAAAACATCAGTATTGGTAATCCAGTCCAATTTATCATCCAGCTGCACTCCCAGGTATTTATAGGTCTGTACCCTCTGCACACAGTCACCTCTGATAATCACGAAATACTGCTGACTGGCAGTCTCAAGTCACCTTTTTAGAGGTATTACGTTAAAGTGACCTGGGTATAGCCATGATTTTTTTTTATCTATGGTCCAGTTTGACATTGTGGAAGAAAGAAAGAAAGTCTATTGATGTTTGACTACTGGGTTATTGTGGGTATCTATATCTTGCTTCTTGTTGACATCTAATACTAATCTGTAGATAGCTGCTGAAGAACACATTGGCAAACCCCCAGTCTTTTGAAGTGCAACATATAGGCACAGCTGTATGGTAAATGAGCTTTTTTTGTCTTCATAAATAGTGGGATTCACCTTACCCTTGCAACTGACATAACATTGCTATAAGAAGTCTATGAAGAAGAAGATTATGTCTTTTTCTTTGGTTGAAACGTTTATATAAGGCAGGTGTGGATGCTAAGAAGGCTATCACTATCATCTTTGCATGTTTTGTTCACCAGTTTTCCTTAAAAGACTTTGTTATTACATTTTACTTGAGTTACTCCCTGTATATTTGAGAAATAAACACACCTGGGGCTGCCCAGAAGAGTGAGGCAACTTATTTAATACACAATTGATTCTTTTTTTTACTTTTTACTTTAATGACAAATTGTGTACATCAAATATATATACAAACATTTTACGAATTGTTACCATGCTGTCTAGGTGGTGTTTATGTGCCTGAAGGTGAGTAATGTTTATTTGTAATGTGCAGACACTTAAGCTTTTCTTTCAGCATCTAGTTTCACTTTGTCTTTCTCACTTTTGAAAAGGTTGCCGAATGCTTTTAATAAACAGTAACGCTGTGTTGTCATCTGTAACAAAATCATAGTATAACTTCGAGGGAAAGTGTTGCTCTATATTATCTGAAATAGGAATAAATTAAATCTATTAAAACTATTTCAGAACTGGGCAAGATCTAATTATCATAATCCTAAAGTAAACATGCAGGGCCTATTCTTAACAATTTTTTTTTTATTTTACTGTTTATTTTTGCTGTCTGTTTGCAATTGCTATCCTTGTCTGATGGGCATTGAGTGTTTAGTTCTTTCTGGATTGTTTTCAAAGTAAATGCTATTCTTAAATACCTGATTGTGTTATGCTCTGTTGTAGTGTTTTGGTTCCAAATAAAATTTTAAAAAGAAAATGTTATGTTATAATGTGATGGCGAAGGCTCCAAAGCAGAAAGAATTTATGCAAGTCAAGATTCAAGGGAGTCTAGAACAATTATGACCTCCTTTTTTATAAAGTTAGTAACTGTTTGCAGCTAGTAAAAGTTTATCTTAATATTTTAAATTGAATTGTTTGAAATCTGTTTGTATGCAGACGATAAACATTTGAATTGACTGTCTGCTCCTGCTACCTGAATTCCACTATGCTTACTACGTTGAAACTCTTCTGACCTCTTTAGTTGCTATCTTATTAAATGGCATTGCAATCTGAATTGCCATCTCTAATGTAGTCTTCCATGAATGTAAATTGTTACAGTGTGTTAAAAGAAAATAATCTATTCCCCAGAAATGCACAGGTCAACAGTATTTTTATGCTTTTTTTTAGCCTTTAAAAGTAATGGATCCCGATCATCCTTTGGCTGCATTAGTAAGAAAAGCCCAACTAGAAAACAACATGGCTGCAGCAAAGATGTCAGAGGAACCTTTAACAGTGGCTTCTAAAGAAAATGAATACTCCCTAGACTGTAAGTATGCAATATTTTGTAAACAATTTTTTTTTTGTATTTGTCGTAACTTGAGCATTCATGTTGGCTAACATAACAGTTTGTTTTTTTCTTTACACACCATCTCTTTTTGCTTTTCTCTATTAACTGCCCCATACATATTCTATAAGTATTCCTTATATCCATCAGTTCTTTACACACCATCTCTTTTTGCTTTTCTCTATTAACTGCCCCATACATATTCTATAAGTATTCCTTATATCCATCAGTTTAGTGGTATAATTTTCAATGTGCTATAGACAAGAATGTTTTTCTCTGTGTTATTCAATTGTCATAGTTCAGAGATGTTTTCCATTATTTAGGATAATAGAGTGGAATGTTCATCAGGCCCAGGCATAATTTTAGCTGTTCAAATCTTAGGCACTAGTAATGTGAATTAGTCATCTTAACGTAAAAGAAAAAAAAAAAAGTGTTGATGTGCTTCTGGGGTTGAATTGCTCTTAGTTCAGTTTTGTATGGTGTGATTGTGCTGTAACATTGGCTGACTGACATAACTAAAATTAGGGAAAATAATGCTAAACTGCACCATTTAGATTAACATTCATACAGAAACTAATCAATAATCATCTGGAATAATTACACATGATTTAAAGAGCATAAGGAAGGATTTGATTAGAACAGGTAATTCAACTCAACATGCAGTAGTTTGTTAGTCCTTGTTTGTACAAAATAGTTTTCAATCAAGAATCCCCTATATACTACAGCACTCTTCATAATTCAGCAAGAAAAGGAATTAGTATCGGGACAGAACACAGTTTCTATATGTCAGTACAGAATTCATGCAAGTGTCTGTTTGAAATGCACGTTACTTTTATTCATTTGGTTTTTTTGTTAAAGCAGAATACTAGTACTTTCATTCTTTGAATGTGTTTGAAAATTGATGCTATTTTTTTTATAAAACATGTTTAGTTTGTAGTTTATGTATATATTTAATTAAAAATGTATTTTACTTAGCAGTTTATATATGTATATGTATGTATGTGTATATGTATACAGTAGTGTATATATAATATATATATTTGTGTGCATCAATATAGTGTATGTACTAATTATGCAACTGTTCGACTGACAACCATCTCCCCGCCATTTTGGAATGCAGGGCAGGTGCTTCCATCTATTGGCAACAAAAAGAATTTTAAGTGAAATCTCTATGTGCAGGGCAGGTGCTGTGAATTAATTGCATAATTAGATCTGGACCACCCTATAGTGTGTGTGTGTGTGTGTATATATATATATATATATATATATATATATATATATATATATATTATATATATATATATAATATACACATTCATGACATTCGTAGTGTGAATCACAATCTGATTGTATGGGTGGTTACCTACCAGGTACAGTGGAACCTCGGTTCACGAGTTGGTCGTGAACCGAAGCAATTTGCCCCATAGGATTGTTTGTAAATACAATTAATCTGTTCCATACCGTACAAACTGTATGTAAATATATATATTTTTTAGTTTTTAAGCACAAATATAGTTAATTATACCATAGAATGCACAGCGTAATAGTAAACTCAATGTAAAAACATTGAATAACACTGAGAAAACCTTGAACAACAGAGAAAACTAACACTGCAATAGTTCATGCTATAGTGTTAGGAACCGCTCGCTAAAAACACTTTTTTTTAACGAGTTTTAAGCACAGGGGAAAAAATGAACATTTGAAAAATCCGTAATTTAATAAACCACCAAGAAAAGTAACATTGCCACAATGCAGGCTACGAACCGATCACTGTAAACAGAACTGAAAACAAAAACAAGCCTTCTCTACCTTATGCGTCCCTCCCTCCCTCGCTCGCTCTCTCTCTGTGTCTCTCTCGCGTGCCTGTGTGTGTGTGTGCATGCGTGTCTCTTTTGCGAGCCTGGAGCGCCTGTGTGTGTGTCTCTCTAGCGTGCTGCTGTGTGTGTGCGCGCCTCTCTGTCAACTGCTCCTGTGTGTGTGCGCGTCTGTCTCTCTCTCGTGCTCGTGTGTGTCTCGCTCTCTCTCTTGCTTGCTGCACAGGAACTGCACAGGGAGAGACTGAACATGTACAAACTGAAAGGGAAACTGGCTTGTTCGTATACCGAGTGTGTGGTCGTGAACCGAGGCAAAAGTTTGGCGAACTTTTTGGTCGTAAACCGATTTGTACGTGTACCGAGACGTTCGTGAACCGAGTTCCACTGTATATATATGTTAGTGCTGGGCGGTATGACCAAAATTCTATATCACTGTATTTTTCAAAATTATCCCGGTTTCACGGTATTGGACGGTATTTTTTCCCCATGCATGAGTGGATGTTAACCACATTTTCCACTGCAATTACTGGCTAACAATAACCTATTCCACTGTCATGAGAATTGTACATTGTACAAAAAAATATTTTATTGTGCACACAAGTATTAATCCAGGTTTGCATGGCCCCATAAAGTGATAGTTTTCAAGGGGGTGGCACTAATGAAGAGAAGGAATCACATTGCATGACAGATGCAGTCAAAATATAGAACCTTTTTATTGAACAAAGTTTGCAAACAACTTAAACTAAAATTTTGACAACATATTTTCAACCACCCAAAGAGGCATTTAGACTTAGTAAAATATCCAGAGGCATTTGTCAAAAGATATATTGCACTGAACATGTCTTAGAAAACGAATAAATGTTAACAATCTCTGTCCACTGACACGTTAAAGTGACTTTTTAAACAACTTTACCATCATTAAACTGCATAATATTTAAACTAAATAATAACAATACAATAAAAAGTAGTGCAACTTCCAGTAATAATACTATTACTTCAAAACTTCAAAGCCCAGGTGCATTACACAATATTCACAAAATAAAAATAAAATTAAATAACAAGTGCAACTTAGTGATGACATCTGTACCAACTGAACCATCATTAAGGCAAACTGCATTAATATGGACCTTGCGTCAAGCTAAGCTATATACATAAATAATAAAACTGCAACTTGCATTTATAATGTTATTTGTGGTATAGCCCTATGAAAGCGTATTAGGGCCAAGAAGAAAAAAAAAAAACTAAATGTGAGATTAAAGTCGACATTTCCACTTTATTCTCGTAGTTTATTTTGTAATTAAAGTAGAATGCCGTAAACTAAACTTAATCCTAAAATCAATGTTTACTAGATTTTCTCAAACCCGGCATAAGTTAATGTAGCACATTAAATGCTTTGTGTTAAGTGTTCCCCGACCCAGTTGTTAGTCGCTACGCGCTTCTTAAACTGACTTTCTCTGCACTAAGGAGGCGCCGGCAGAGATCGCCGCACAGAATACATTCACTTTGTGATATTCCTGCTCTCTGAAAATGTAGAATGCTAAGATAAATTTTCAGGATGAAATGCATTAAAGCAGGTGTTAAACATGCACAGTAGTGCTGCTCCCTCGCAGTAAGGGGAGAACTTTATGGCAGGTGTGACGAGGCTTCAAAAAACTGCATATATGAATGGGTATCACACAGGTTTAAATTAAACATTGTGTAAATATTGGGTTTGTGATCTGGTGGTCGGAGACACAAACACAGAATTCAATGGATGTTCTTCTGAGCGGACTTTCTTTATTGCATGTGTGCTGTCTGTCTGATGTACCAAACCCGCAGTTCCTATCTTTCCTTTTTCTTTCTCCACATAACCAATCACCACACGATAAACGTCTAATTGAAATTAAACATAGTTATAAACTTAGACCACAGAGTGTTCAGAACTTAAAAAAAAAAACTTCGTTATACATGTTTAATTATGCCGTCCATTCAGGGTTGCGCCCATCCCAGTAAGCATTGTGTGTGAGGCAGGAGCAAATTCTGAACGTGGCGCCAGCACATCACAGGGTGAATACGAGTAGCAGGGTTAATATAGCAGAACAAAACCCCACATCCTACATGACTTTGAAAGGAAACTGAAGCACGCCGAGTAAACCCACCAGAAAAACTTGCAAATTCAAAGCAGGGAACAACCGGGACCCCATTGCTACGAGGCAGCAGTACAGTCTCCACGCCACCGTGCCCCCACATGATTAATACCTGCTTTAATGCATTTCATCATGAAAATTAAATCAAGTATTTATCTTAGCATTCTAAATGTTCAGGGAGCAGGAATATCATGAAATTAATGTATTCTGTGTGCTGCCTGCACCTCCTCTTCGAGCAAGAGGAAGTCAGTTTAAGAAGCACGTAGCGATTAACATGGCTCTGGGAACACTTAACACAAAGCATTTAATGTGCTACATAACTTTTGACGGGGTTTGAGAAAATCTAGTAAATTAAATATTTATTTTAAGATGAAGTTTAGTTTACGATGCTCTACTTTAATAACAAATTACAAGAATAAAGTCAACATGTTGACTTTAATCTCGACAAATAACAAGAATAAAGTAGAAATGTCGAGAATAAAGTCAACATGTCAACTTTATTCTCGCCATAAGCTTGGAGATTAAAGTGGAAATGTCGAGAATGAAGTCAACATGTCGTCACACTATTACACAGTACCCAGGTACATTACACAGTATTGAAAAAAATAAAACAAGTAAAAAAAAATAAAACAAGTACAACTTGGCTTGCAGTATTATCCAGTAGTATAGAAAGAGTATTCGCACATTTGAACATAATGGTCCACAACCGACCTTTTAAATCCAAAGTATCTCCAGACAACAGACATGACTCCTTTTTCCAGCAAAAGTTCTTCTGTGTCATCATTTTCAACTTTATCATCTGCTATAGCTTCAGTTTCGGAATGTTCTCTGTCCATTTTCACCCCGCAATACCTCCACTACCGCATGTACTTTGTTGCACGCCTGTTTAGCGGTGTAGCCGTGAAAAAGAGCCCCCGTGCAACACCGGTGTAGCAGTGAAAAAGGTCCCCCTTAAACAGTTTCCCGTAGCACCACGTTCTGAACGTTGTTTAGGCAATTTAAACTGGTGTTGCGGTATAAGAAAAATCCATATCATAACAAAAATAAAAAACGTTTTTCAGTATGAACCGTTATACTGCCCAGCACTAATATATATATATATGTATGTATGTATATGTATATGTATATGTGTGTTTGTGTGTATGTATATACACACACACACAAAGGGAGACAAATGAAGTTCTGTCTGTCTTTTATACTTGAAGTATTTTGATTGCCTAGAAGTTGACCCTTGAAATGAAAAAATCATACGTTTATACCCAGTCATTGGCTGATTCAGTACTAAGTCTCTTACCCTCTTCTAACAGGGTAATTTAGATCTACAGTAGGTGCCAACTACTGTATCATGTGAGGGAAAAAAACCTTCATGACATGAATGTGAAAATCTCAATGTGTGTGTGTGCTGTATTTCTCGTTCTACATTTTACTCTATAGTTATATTGCAGACATTTTTTCTTTTGCATATTACTAATATACATATATATTGAATTTTACAGCAACTGTAGCAACTGTCTATTATGGATATTACATATTGCCTGATGGTACATACTGTCTTGCACCTCCACCACCTGGAATAGACGTCAACACATATTATAGCTCCCTGCCTGCAGGAGTGTTATCTGCAGCTTCAGGTTCTGCTGCTACTTCTGCAGTTCACAGCGCAACGCCACCTATGTCTCCTGGGCAGGCATCTACACAAACAACAGCTGCCACTACAAGGTATGAAGGCCGATGTAATTAGGAAAAAATATGTTTTCAATTACAAGTAATGTACAATATATATTTAGTAGTTGCCCAACTGTACTTATTAATCACACAGTCAAAATACTTTATAGATAGTAGTTATGGTTTTATTAATTGTCATTTGCTTTGTTTCTATGTGTTGTGCCATAATTTACAGTGGGTGTTTGTACTTCCAAAAGTGTGCCACTTTTGTTATAATAAATTCTTAATATATGATATAACTTTTACTGAAAAAATATTAATTTAATTTGCACAGTATCCTGACATAATAGGGTTAGAGTTTTAGTGTAGTCAAGGTAATATTAGCACCAGATTAATATTTTAATATGTATAATTTTGTACCTCTTAGTTCCCAGACTTCTGTTGCTGCCATTATTCCACCACCACCAGACATTCAGCCTGTCATCGACAAGTTAGCAGAATATGTTGCAAGAAATGGTGCCAAGTTTGAGTCAAGTGTTCGTGCAAAGAATGACTCTCGGTAAGAATGACTATTATTTTCAACATCATAGTAATTAAGTGTTGAAGCAGCAGAATTATTTTTTTATTTACATTAGTGATAATGTAACTTATTTTTTATAATTTTTTGTAATATAGTATGGCAATTTTGGGATTCTGTTTTTTTTTTTTTGATTAAAGCAAACTTTTGACAAGGATGCATGCATTATTTAAAATAACCATAGCTATTGTTCCATGAAGCCTGTTTAAATTCAGAACTTTCTAAATTTTTCATAGTTGCTAGCATATAAAATTAAATAACCAAAGTAAAGATGCATTTCACTTTAAGTAGTAGTTCTTTGAAAAGACCCTGGAAGGAAAGTGTACATTCTTTTTAGTAGATTTTATTTTGGTGTTCTAACTTGTATATGTTTTCTCACGCAAACCTGATTTTTTCTTTTTATTTTTAAATCATACACTATTTGGCCAAAGATTTGTGGGCACCCGATGTTCACACTTAACGCAGGCTTGTTGCTTGTTACATCCTGTTCCAAAACCATGGGTAATAATATGGATTTTTTTGGCTATAACAGCCTCCACCCTTCTGGAAAAGCTTTCTATAAGATTTTGGAGTGTGTCTGTGCCAATTCCACCTGATAATGATGTTGGATGAGAAGACCTGGTTCGCAATCTCCATTCCAATTCATTCCAAAAATATTCAGTAGGGTTGAGATCAGGGCTTTGTGTAGGCCACCCAAGTTCCTGCATACCAAACGTGATAAACTGTTTTTGAATGCTTTGTCTACAGTGGCACAGTCATGCTGGAATAGAAGGAGTCATTCCCATAGTGTTGCCACAAAAGGAAACACACAATAGTCTAAAATTCACTGGAATCAAGGGGCCTAGCACAAACCTTGAACAGCCTCAGACCATTATTCCTCCTTTACAAAATTACTCTAGGCCAGGGGTGGGCAGATTCAGTCCTGGAGGGCTGCAGTGGCTGCAGGTTTTTGTTACAACCCGATTGCTTAATAAGAAGCCCTTATTTCTTAAGTGACACTTCTGCTTCACTTTAGTCATCTCACTCGTTAAGATTTTGAACCCTTATTGCTTATTTTAGTGTTAAACCGCTGTAATCTTGGTTTTTAAATTTTGTTAAATAATCTGATCAATTAGAGGAAAAACAACTAACTGATTATGAAGCTGGTTGGAACAATTACCTGCTTTAAACGTTTATGACTTTAAAACTTTTTAAAAACTTTTTAAACTTTAAACAGGCATGTGTGTTCTAACCTGCAGCATCACTGAATATGTTTTAATGTGGTTGTGGATGGAAATGTATGCAAATGTTAAAAAGGACCATGGCTTTTGTAGAGCTCATAAATTGGAAACTTATTATTTTATAGGTTATATCCATAGTCCATATTTTGTACCATTAGTGATAAAACTGTACAATGGCTGACCCAGCACTCTGACCTCCAAAGGTCATGCAAAAAAGATAACTTCCTTTCAGGGATTAATAAAGGATGTCAAAATCTAAAATGAAAAAGTATGTTTTTTATTCTTACAAGAAAGAACACATTATTGGGACTTACTGTTCCATGCTATAAAACTTTTAAAACAAGTTTTAGTAAAAGTTTACTCATGTGCAAGATAATCTTTTTATTTGTCTCCTTCCCCTTAGATTTGACTTCCTGCAGTCTTGGCACCAGTACAACGCATATTATGAATTCAAAAAGCAATATTTTATTCAGAAGGAGGGACTTGATAAACCCAAGGTTGGCTCTTTTTCTACATACCTATTCATACAGTATATATTTGTAAACCAGGTTTTTCACTGTGTATTTCACGTTAAATTGGGTCAATCATAGTAGCAAGGCATGAACAAAGGGGCTTTAAACTTCTAGTGTTCCATTTACACTTGACCATTTACTCATTTACACTGTCTTATAACTCTTTGTCATGTAAGAGACTGTAGACTGTCGCATATTAAAAAGTTCTTGTTCTGGTTATGTATTCAATTCAAATGTGTAGTATTTTAAAAATTTGGGTTAAGCATTAATACAGTATGTTAACAATAATTACATTCACTCCTAGAATTATATTTTTTTATTTGCTACCATTTTTTTTCCTGGTACAGTATGCTATACTCTTATAATTAAAAATGTTTGCGGCCTGTGACCATGACATGAGCATGCTAATAATTTTTCCATTTTCAGAAATGTTTTTAGATATAGTTTATATAATGTATATATAGTGTATATAAAATAAGTGAGATTTGAAATGGTATAATCACTTCAGTTTAATCTGCTGTTTTGTTTACTGTCTATGAAAGATTCTGTTTCAAATTATTCTGGGCTTGCATATTTTTGGTCACTTTTATGCTTTTGAAATTCACTTTTCGAATAGAATGTGGTACTTGAATATTAACAATCAAGAATCTTCTCCCAATGTGCTAAAATGTTGAGAGCAAGATGTATGTGAGGCTTATTAACATACATTCACATATTTAATCTGCTTGTTTATTAGAATTTTACATTTTTCCCAAAAAGTTGCAGTTTTTGTAGATATTACATGCAAGTTGTTAATGATGTGATGTGTGATGTGAACAGATGTCTGCATGGTGTAAAGCAGTGTTTCTTAATCAGTGGGTCAAGTCCCACTTTTGAATCCTGGGCTGGTGCCAGTGGTTTATGGGTTGATATTGTTTATAATAGTGTTGGGTTGTGCAGTTGGTTGCAACTACAAGAACCACTCCCCATTTGGATGATTGTGCTCCAATCACGAAGTGGGAATGACTGCACTAACCAACTACTCTGACAATTGTGCTCCAGTTGCCATGGGGAAAGCATTTGGGGGGTTGGGTTTGAGAAGCACTGGTTTGGAGTGATGATGAATGTTGAGGGTTCTTTGTAATAGCTTGTATTTTATGCTTACTGTTATATTCCCTTACATAGTAGCAAAAGCATTAGTCATTTTTTTCCAATTTCTTTATACAAATGTAAATACATTTTCTTTAAATCCTGTTCACTTTCTTTCTCAGGTTCTATTGGTGCTATCCTGTGAATTCTAGTTTTAGCTGTGGTTCTTGTTGCAGTGTTGTATTTGAACAATTTGAACAGCCTGACAGTAGGGTATTAAGAATATTTAGCTGTACTCAAAACAAATGAATCAATTGCCAGATTGTTTAGATACAGAAGAGTTCTTAGTGTTAGGAAACCTTGAAATTTATTTGGAGTTTTACCTGTTTATTGAACTACATTTTAAATGTGTATCTGCTTCCACAAGGCTTTTTTTTACATTTGTCACAGCTGGCTGCTTACTGCTGTTTATTATGCAGCTGTGACATGTTAAGGTTCATGTGATGAATTTACAAATCAGAGAAAAGACATCCAGATGACCTGAGCTTGTGGAAAATGTCATCACAGCTACAGCTGCAACTCTTTACCTTCTTTTCTATTTTGTATTTCATCTTTAGTATACAGCATTTTAAATGAGTAAGGAGAGAATGCAACTGTTAAATATTGCAGCCTTTTGCTTGTCAGATGTATTGTCAACCATCATATGACCTCTAGGCATATACTGGCATCTGTACAGAAATGCTTTCTGTTATGTTACTAGTCAAATATAACAAACTGCAGATGCGTCACAAAACTTATAAACAAGCGATTTACCTTCTTTTGAGTGATGCTCACCATCCTTTTTTAGTAATCAGTTTTTTTCCCGTTGAATTTAAGAAAAATTGGCGCCCTGGCTGGGATCAGTTCCTGCCTTGTGTTGGGTAGGCTGGGATTGGCTCTAGCAGACCCCCGTGACCTTGTGTTTGGATTCAGCGGGTTGGAAAATGGATGGATGGCAAAAAAAAAAAAAAATGGTTGACTTTCCTCAATTGTTTTTTTTTTTTTTTAGGATGAGAGGCTGCAAAACTAGTTTGTAGGCATAAAAATTTTTGTCACATTTTTCCTTTCTAAATATCTTGATCTGATTAGATTTCACTGTCAGAACAGAGTGAATAGTTATTCAGCAGCAAATTTCCCTAAGCAGCACTGTGCTTGTGGACCTTGTGTTGAACTGGTTTCATTTCCAGAACTGGTGCCTGGTTTGTTAATGGTGATGCTGGAACAGGCTCAGTGGCTTTTTGTACAAATTGAAAGACCACAGCCACCCAAAAAAAAAGAGTTTGCACTAGTTCTCTTTTGTATAGCATTTTTATCTTATCTACCCGTTCCAGTCTTGGAATTTACAGGACTGAACCATCTCTATCATTGCATTTGTTTAGTTGCAGATGGTTCTCTTTGTCCACATAAGAATGTAAATATAGTTAAGCAGCAATTCTGTAGTGAAGTAGTATCCTCTCAGCCTTTTAATTTATTTTTAAAAATTTTATGATTAATTTGCTTCAGATAACTTTTTTCCTTTCAGCACAAATTTGATCTTCATATGTAATTATAACATTAAGAGCATTATTTGCCAGCTTTATTGCTGGTCTTATCCCTTGTATCCCCCACCTAGACAACTTCAACAGCCATGATTCTAAATCAACAGTATTTTTTCAGATGTAAATAGATTGAAAAACAAAAAGAACTTTCACCTTGTGCAATATTTATTCTGCATTTGTTGAGCATTTGGAAATATTAGACTAAGATGGCCAGCCTAGATTTCCAGGCATTCTCTAGTTCTTTCTCAGGAGTTTCTTGACAAACTGAGGGATAGAGTATAGCAGGATAGAGTTTAATACTGGACAACACCCTTTATCTTTCTTTTTGTTTTTGGTAGGAATTTCGTGTTTATACAGTCTTAATTTTGTATTACGTGTTTTCAAATGTTTCTTCTCAGTTGTTGTTTTCCTGTCCTGTACATCTGGGCACTCATTATGATGGATTACAAATTTTTAATGCCCATTTCATTCATCTATTTAGATTATGCCCAATTGCTTTCAATGCCATTTGATAGTGCAAAAAAGGTTAATTTACCATATGACTTCTGCATAGCAATTAAAAACGTAACATTAATCTATTCACCCATTCATCCATTTTCCAGACGTCATCTAATTTAACTAGCCGAGTTGTAATAATAAACACTGTACTGTATTTATTGAGACATATGAGAATAAGGCAGTGATCACTATCATTGTTAATTGTCTTAATGTACATTTGATTAAAGCTTTTAAATGCAATGATATTAGAAATGTACTTGACCACATTTAAGAACTGTAGGTCTATCACTATGATGACCTTTTTATCTGGAATTCTACTCAACATTTAAAGAATTTCAATAAATTATTTATTAGAATTGTAACACACCAACATATGCTGTCTTCAGAAGTCCAAGGTAGTGGCAGCTCATCTATCTATTATAAAAGGAAATCCTGTCCCCTGTCCTGATAGTCTACGATACGTGATCTTTCTCGGAAGATAATTTAAAGACCCGTGAGACGAAAGAGACCTGCCGCGGTGCGTCTCACGGGAACATAGAACGAGAGTCTTGCAAGACACACCCTACTTAAAAGCAATATAAAAAAAAACAAATCAGTAGTGTAAAGGCAGTCATGCAGCACACACAGCTCCAGGGCTCTCAGTGCATATAAAGTGTATAAGGTCAATACGGTAGAAATGAAATGAATAGGGTAGAAATGAAACATCGACGATTAAACGACGAAGAAAGAAAAGCACGGAGAAAAGAGACTCAAATGTGTTGGACAGAAAAAAGAGCAAAAAAGAATAATCGAGGTGCAAATTCAGAAAATAAGGAAAGTAATTAACAGCATGGAACAAGTGGAATTGAAAAAAAAGCACGTCCAATCCGGCTCAGAATTAAATGACAGTGAGTAAAAGACAAAGTAGAACTTCATAAAGACGTTTACAAACGTTGGCGCTAAACACATGCAGAGCAGGTTAGAGACTATGAAACCAGGGAAATTAGAAAGGCTCAAAAAAAAAAAAAAAAACAACATTGGCGCTGTACACATGTGGAGAAAGTTAAAGGATATGAAAGTAGGAAAATTAGAAAATATAAAAAAGTATAGATCGCAGTAGCGCAAACAAACAAACTGCCTCATTTAACTATGTACCAGTCTAACTTTGGTTTTGCACAATAATTACTACACTATTGCACCTTAACACTTAATTTTACTTTATTCACATAATTTTACTTATTTATTATGTTCTACTATACTGTTATCTTTCGATCTATGACTTTTTGTTAATCTAACTGATATTCTTCTAACTTTGCACAGTTTTTGATAAGTGGATCAGGATGCATTTCGCTGCGTGTTATCCTGTATAACTATGCATGTAACAAAGAATTGTGAGAATTTCAAAAATGGAGTTTACCGCACATGCATTTATTGGTTACTTTGTTCGTGTATATATATTTATCTGTCTACTTATTTAAAAACCTAAATTTACCCCAGGAGTCAAAAATGTTCCGTCTAGCCCTTGTACAAAAACCTAGAGAAAAGCTGGGGTATGACCTTGGTAACCCCATGTACTTTTGGAACTGTGAGAGGAAAATAGCACGACTTTACAGACGGGAGTCCAATGCAGAACTCTACTTACTTTGTTACTTTGTCCGTAAAATGCGTTTTGTAGTTGGACAGTGTCCAAATAGCACTCCTCTCTTCAGTGATTTGTTTTATTTTCTTGCACATTAATTTATAGTTATGCTCTTTCACTGTTTATTGCTTTTAACATGTATTATTTGTGAATTGTAATTTTATAAATTTATGTGAAGACCATTATACAGTGCATTATTAGATTTGCTTCTTTGACCCTGAAATGCGGAAAGTTAGCTGTTCTCAGTTATTAAACAAAAAAGAAAAATTACTGTGATAATGGAAATTTGGGGTTGGCTATAGGCCAAATTTTCTGATTAGCATTCATTTATGTTTTGCTGATTTAATAAATCCAAACATAATTATATATCTTGAAAATGTCATTACAACAGTAGCTAAAACATTCATATATGATACCTTAAGCCATAGTGACAGAGTGATTGAACATAATAACTAAAAGGATGAAAATTCAATTCTTCACCTTTCTAGCATTGAATTCTATTTTTAATTTACAGGTTCTTGCTGCCTCAGAATCGGGAAATGTTGCTGATACGCCTGTTTTGCCTCAAGCAACAAACAGTCCAAGTGTTTCGAATGCAGAAAATTTGATAACGGAATCAACAAACTCTCCTGACAAAGCGGCTAATGAGGGCAAACTAATTAAAGGTAGGTGTTGCTGAAGGAAAAGTTCAAAGCAGTCTTTCTCTGGATTTGATGTTTCTGAGAAAAATTCTGCAATAATGTGGTTGAAGTAAAGCGCAAAGTATTGAAGTATGGGTTTTCTGTTATTCACTATTTAAAATCTATAAATGTTTTACTATTTTTTATTTTCCTCATCTATGTCTGTTAATAACCTAACGTTTTTTTTTTTTTATAAATGAAAGTTAAGTTATAAAATACAGTCAACAGGTTGCAGTGATTAGCACTGCTCATGTATTCCGCTTCCTGTGCTCAAATCCTGCAACCTTGTGGATTTTGCACATTTTCTTGTGTCTGCGAGGGTTTTCACAGATATGCCTGTCGGATTATCTGTGTGGGCATAACTGTTGAAGTTTACATGAATGGGTCATACAATGTGGTGGCTGGCATCCTACCCAGAATCCGAGTTTGAGAATGTTATACAGTCATGATATTCCACATAAAATGAATTGACTTCCCTATCTGATAACCACTCTCAAATCTTTGAGTCTGTCACACACCTTTTTACTACATGTGAGTAATAAACCTTAAGGGTGTGTACAGACCTTAATTTTGGCGTTTTCTCAGAGTTTTCTGCAATTTCTTCTAAACAGGTCTGTTGAGTGAATGTACCCTTCGACTATTTTAATGAAGTAATTTATTTTGTTAAAATTTTGCAGCCCATCATGTCAGCCATGGATATAGTGACAGTCCTTTTCAAGATATTTTGACATAAACTTCCACTTTTTTTTTTTTTTTTTTAATCTATACGACTTTTAAACACGACTAGTACAAACTTACAAATTAATACTTAGACTCTGCAGAAAATTGATATAGGACATTTAGTCCACCGTCAAATCTTCTATTAGGACATGAGTCTAATATGTGCAGAATTGTCAATTTCTCAGCTCCACAGTTGGTCGATGGTGTTTCTGTGATGCCCCATTTATGAATCGGATAAGCACACATTCCTTGGTCTATTTTAATTCTATTCAGTAGTATCCATTTGCATCATCTTAGCTCACCCCCAGATATTTGAGGTTGCAGCAAACCAGATTTGTTTCCACTTCTTGTCCAGACAGAACTCATTGGTTCTGCTGTCCAGGATGGTTTACGTGAATGCAGTTGGAGGTTACGTAGTTTTTGAAAGTTTTCAAATAATAAAGAGTTTGCACATTTGGTACATTCTCGTATGGCGGCAGCTTCACGCCTTAATTTCAGTGGTGCTGTATTGGTTAGCACTGGTAGCTAAGTTAGCTGAGTCAGTTTTATTGCTCCAGAGATAAGCCGCTTTGCATTATTTAGTTGAACGTCAATTTTAGATACATGTGCACTGTGAACACTTTTTTATATAGCTTGAAAAATACCAGTAGTATTGTTTAAAAAAAGACAAATGTTTGTTGAGTTTACTGTGTTATTCAATAGAATGATTACAATAAGCCACATGCCAGCAATCTCAGTACAGCTTATTAATGTTAAGAGGCAACTTATTTATACTCTTAAACAAAATTGCTTATTTCACTTAGTTGTGCTCAATAAGTTGTACTAACACACATTTATGTATTTTTGAAGTTAATATTCTCATGCGGATGGTATATCAGTTTGGTTGACTACAATATTTTTTTTTTTTCCGTTTTATTTTTGTTTTATCCTTTTAATATAATTTTTAATTATTTATTTGTTCATTCAATTACACTTGACTTTGCTAGTCACAGAAGTGTTCATCTCTACTTAAGATTATGGTCAACTATTAGTAATAAAATAACATGGTATATACTCCTGGTTTACTTTATCACTTTGTTTTTTGTAAGATTTACTTCCCTAATTACCCCTTAGCTATGAAACATGCAGGAATAAGAAATATCAGAGATTTACCTTCAGAACCAAAATGTGTCCATTATGTCATGCAATTTTATTGTTTAAATCATATCATTTCAAAACTGTTCACATCAGCACAAACTGAGATAATATTGACTATTTGGCTTGTAATTGGATTTGAAGCCATCTTGCACGGCTTGCTTGTGTGTGTATGCATACGCATGTGACTCTGGTTTTTCTGTTTATGTGTCTGTTCTTCCTCTGCAGCTTCTTTTGCTCCAATTAGTTTTGCAATCAAGGCAAAAGAAAATGATCTGCTTCCTCTTGAGAAGAATAGAGTGAAACTGGATGATGATAGTGATGAAGAGGATAAAGAAGGACAGGAGAATACCAGCAGTGTCACAGCAAAAGAGTCACAACCCCCAGTAGTTGAAGAAAAGAAACCACAGCTTACTCAAGAAGAGCTTGAGGCAAAGCAGGGTAAGCTCATATACATTTTAAGTTAATTTAGCATGCATCATTTGACTTGCTCTGCCGGCTTACAAGATGCTAATTTTTGACCGTGAATTGATTTAAACGAGTTTGAGAGCCTTTTATTGTATTTCTTAGTAATATATCATGGCTGAAATAACTTAAAACTATGGGATATTAAAGTTGGTCCTGAAGGACAGTTTTCTCTGTTTATTCTGCTTCATTGTGAATTAATAATTCTGTTTCTTGTCACTTTCAGTTTTTAGTGTGTTAAAACAATTAAGAAAATCCATTTGGGAAATTGATTTTATAGGTATTTGTCAAGCATAGCTAGTCCCTGCTATATACCAGATTTACATATGCCATGGTGGTCATTTACTGCGCCACCTACATACTGCTGATCCTTCTAGAAATACTTTGTAGAACTCATTAAAGAATATGGTATATAAAATCTTAAAAAGTATTGGAAAGTTAGTGATAAAAAATAAGTGATTTAACAGCACTGTACACTAAAACAAAAGAAAATTCACTTTTTTCATACAACAATAAAATAATGCCCGTAGAACTGGTGGATGCTTCATTATCTTTCCACTCTGAACTGTTATCCTTGTGTACAGTTTCTACAAAGGTAGCACTTTCCTCTAACTAGAAGGTTCCTTAATTTCTATATTCCAATTTTTGGCAGTTTCCTTTTTATAATATGAGACTCTGAGGTTTCTTTGTCCTGGGTTAGCAGGCTATTCCTTTTCACTAGTAAGATATTTAACTCTGCACTCCGCTTCTAGTAATCTGGGGGCCCATTTGCTGTTGGTTTGGAAACACTGACTCTTTAAGCGGTTATTTTTGGTTTGATGGTCAGTTTACGGTCCTCCCTAGTGACTCTCTAGACAGTGTCTTCATTTATCCTTTCTCTTAAACGGGGTTGGTTTTTTTTGGTTTGTAGGTCCAGCTTTGGTTTCTTTCTCTCTCTTTTGTTAGTATTTATTATTCCTTTGAAATTAATTGTTTGTTTCTTTTGTGTTTGTTCAACTCCATGGAAATTTTGGTCAGAAAAACACTTAACAGATAAACCTATTTTGATTTGTTTCTCCCTTGGTATTGCTCTAGTTCTAGAAAGATGGCAGGAGTGCACTTTTATTGATATTATTCATACATATGACAAAATGACAACAACAACTATAAACAGCTGTGATGTAACTTTAATAGAAACAAGCCCAAACAACTACCTCATTTGCTAAAACAGTGCTGAAAATATCTTTCTGTAGGGAATCTTAATTAGATTTCCTAGCATTGAACTTTTTTTTAAAAAAAAGCATAGTCCTTTACCGATGGATTTTAAAGGGATTAGAGTTACTAACTATACAGTGTTTATGAACGTTCTTTGCAAAATGCCTGAAATGAGATTTAATATTACAGTATTGAAAATTGCTCATTTCAGGCATTTTGCAAGGAACTTTCATATTGCAATGCCATAGATGCTTGTAATACGTGTTTAGCTAAAAATATCTGTAAATTAAATTGGTTTTATGTCTCTTGAAAGTCATTCTGATTGTAACAAAACTAGCGTATGTGTCCAGCTTCAGTAAATCTGTCTTCAGGGATGAGAACATTGTAGTAGTCAGCTGGGTTACCAAGTAATTATCTTAATGGTATTTTATGAAATCTCATGTTGCTGATGGATATGTAATCTCTGAGAGCAGTTTTGGAAATTGGAAATCCAAAATACTGCAATTCTATTGCTGAGTGTTTTTATATATATATATATATATATATATATATATATATATATATATATATATATACACTGTGTATATATGTTTTTGGTACATAGATGAGCTGTCATAATATAGATTTAAATATTTATTCCAATACTTTCCTGTCTGGTTAAATATTTCGTTGGCTACAGGCTAGGTTACATGTGGTGTGCAAAACACTAAGAAGGAAGTCATTACAGTACCATTTTCATAATGAAAGTATGTATCCATTGTATTTATTTGTTGGGTTGTGGCAGTGATATTTAATAAGGTGTGTTTTCTCAATTTGGTGTAGCAATATTACTGTTTTTATTTATAAAAAATGTAGTTTTTATTTTGATTAACCTATGCTTTATATCATTATATTTTTGGGGGAGAGAAAAAAATTTAATGATCCCACATCCCTTTCTAGTTTATTTTTTCACTTTAAATTTTCTTCTTTCTTTGTAGCTTAAGAGTAATGTATGTATCACGAACATACACATTTTGACTGCTCAGTATACCTTTTGGTTTTGTATAGTCACTATTATGTTTTATTAAACACTTAAACTAATTAAAATTGTTGACCACACAAGGGACAAATAGATTTGTATCAGATGCAAACCCAATTATAACACTTATTATTTATCAAAAGTTAAGGGCTGTGTGTTCCTCGGAAGAGTTTTATTACTAGTAAACTTCATTTCACCTGGTCATTAGTCTTCTTCTGTATCTTCTACTCTCATTACCTTTACCATATAAGTATGTTTATTGTAAATGGTCATTTCTTTTTGATAGAGCATTTGAATGCACTGAACTGTGATATTGCAATAGTGGGTGGATGTGATTTTTCTTTAGAACTGGAGCAATCATACGTGACTGTGGTCTGTGAACACAATTTGCTTACGAATTCAGTGTTCAGCTTCACCATCAACAGTTTGGTTTGCCTCTGCGGAAATACTGGTGTGCAGTTATATCCCATAAAGTGTCAACCTGTCCTCCATCTCTCTGACTGGAGGATGGAAGCAAGTCACAATAAGCTAGCTCTGCAAAAAATCTCACAAAACTTCTAACTGTTCATTCCATTGTTAACGCTCTCCAGGAAAGTGAAATGTGATCACAGAGCTGGGTCGAAAATTTAAAAATCCCCACACCATCTGCATGGACTTGAAGCTTTCAGTATAACCTTATATATTCAAACGTTTTTTAGATTGTGAGTATTGATTATTTAGATGGATGCATGTATAGATAGATAGAACTTTATTTGTCCCCAAAGAGAAATTTGTTTTTTGTTTACTGAAGATCATTGGATACGTAGGTAGATAGATGTTAGGTAAATCTATACAGTATACACACACAGACACACACACAATGGTCCAAACATACACCAAAATGACTAAAGAGGAAGAAAAATAAAAAGAACGGAAACTTCTGACTTGGTGGCAATAGTCCCAGTGAGGCATGATGCAGGCGTATTGCTGTTGGTGTAAAGGTGCTCCAGGTAGCATTCCCTGAAGCACTTCTGTCGAATAATTCATTGGTTGAAAGTCATCAGAGTGTGTCCCATAACTGAGCCTGCCCTTTTAATTTTTTTTTTTTGATTCAGTGGGCCTCTCTTTGAAAAGATGTTACTGGCCAAGCACACCGCAGTGCAGAAAATCACTCTGGCCATCACAGAGTTGTAATAGATATCAAAGATGTCATTACCCACAATAACAGAACATAGTCTCCTAACAATGTAGATCCTGCTCTTCCCTTTATTGTATAGTTCCTCTGTACTACAAGTGCAGTCCAACCTATAATTGATGTGGACCATTGAGTAGTTGTAGGAGTGCACCAACTCCACATCCACTCCCTGAATAGTGACATAAAGACTCTTTGGTGCAGCCAAAGTCAATAATCAGTTCCATGGTTTTGCTTACGTTAAGTTCCAGATAAATCCTTCTGTATCAAGAAGCAAAGTTGTCTACCTGATTCCTGCCCTCTGTTTCATCCCTCTTATTGATACACCCCACAAGTACAGAATCAGCTGAGAATTTCTGCAACCCGGTGTTACTATATATTTATGGTATGAGGTGAGCAGAGTAAAGAGAAAAAGAGATGAGACTGTTCCTTGTGGTTCTCCAGTGTTGCTCACATACAATATCAGAGATGCAGTCTTTGAGCCTCACAAGTTGTGGTCTGCCCAAAAGAAAGTTTATTGACCAGGGAACCCTAGGCTCATCCACCTGCATATCTTGAGTTTATCTCTTAACAAGGATGGCTGAATGATATTGACGGTGGAGAAATCAAAAAACATAATCCTCACAGTGCTGTTTGCTTTGTCCAGGTGAGAATGAATCTTGTGCAACAGATGGATATTTGCATCGACTACAAAAGGACCCCAATAGTCTAGGTCCAGTCTGTTATAGGTCTTCATGATGTGAGACGTATGTGCCACTGGTCTGTAGTCATTTGGGACAGGACCAATGCAAGATGTTTTCCTTAGCAGCGCCACTTTCTGGTGCCTTAGGGACAGACTGAACAGATGACAGAGGATACAACAAAAATGGTCAGCCCAGGCCTTAAGAACTTGAGGATTGACTCCATCTGGTCCAGTGACTTTTCATTTTTGTATCTTCCTCAGCTGTCTCTTCATTTTGTCTTCATTTATAAACAGCCCATACCTATGCCTTTCCATTTTTGATGTAGCAGGAAGGGCTTGTGAGGGAGTCGATATTGGAAGAAAGTGGCAGTGAGAGGAAAACTCTATTAAAAATTAATTCCTGGCATTAGCTTTATCCACATTTCACTTCTAGCACCTGAGCCCTGGATTGCTTGTATCCAGTAATTATGCACAGACATCATGTTATTGTGAGTGAGTTTGTTTTCTATATTAGCTTTGTAAACTTCTTTTCCTTTACTCAGCTTTTTCTTCATCACTCATTGTGAATCTTTCAGAGGCTCTTTGTAAGTGAATTTGAATGCCATCTTTTTCTCATTCAGAAAGTAATCAAAGGTTTTTTGGAAAGCAGCATACTCTTTGAGCGCAGCACAGTAGTCTGTGATGCCGTGAATGAGTCCATTAATATCATCCCCATGTGACTCGCTCATCATTTCCCACTCTGTCATTTGGAAGCAGTCGTTTCAGCCTCCATGCTCCACTTCCTCACTATTCTGGTGGTAACAGGTTGTTGTCTAATAATACCTGTAAGCTTGTAGTTGAGAATAAGATGAATCAGGTTGTGGTCAGATCTACTGAACAGATGAGAAATCTACACTTTTAACGTTTGAGTAGAGCAATTTCACAATATGGCTGATCAAGGGTCATTGAAGTCTATAATCTTAACCATACTATATATATGTGTATATATACATACGTAACTCATTTAGTCTCTGATTTACAAAAATTATTCTAAAAGGTTATTTGCAAAAAGTCAGAGATATGAAAATTTTACGTTCCTTGTTCTTCAAGCTACACGGCAGCGACGCCGTGGACTGCTACAGTAAGCTATACACTAGTGGAGGGCAGTGCTCACCCAGTGCACTCCCTTTCTCTCCCTTGGCCTTGTTTTATTCATGTTACTAGTCGCATTTTGTTTTGCCACACACAAATCCCCTTCTTTATCTGTCAACAAAATTCTTTATCACCCAGAGCTAAAACCTTGCCTATTAAAGCTAGACATAAAGGTAATGCTAGAAATAATGTAAGTACCATTCAAGTAAGTTATATATTTTTACATTTTTTTCAAAAAGTGCCAAAAATTTAAATACATTCTCTAGCATATTGACATATACAGTACTCTCCAAATTTTCAGATAGCCTGCAGAGGAGGAGTCATTTTTTAATTGGTGTGATTTTCTGGTAATGTAATGATTCCAAGAACACAGCATGTAATTGAGGTGTGTCTGTGTGTGTATATAAATGTGTTTTGGGATATACTGCTTATGTATGTGTATTTTTGCATAGGTTTAATATATCTGTATTTGTTTCAACAATGTATTTATATGGTCCTTGTTGTCCCATGTACAGTGTGGGGTAATCAATATGCAACGTCACCACTCTCAGTCACCATGATTAGATTTGTTAAAGTCCCAGCGCACATCGCAATAACATCACAACGACCAGACATAGTTATCCTGTCAGAAGCAACAGAACAACTAGTAATTACAGAACTCACTCTTCCCTGGGAGGATCGCAGAGAGGAGTCATACAAGAGGAAGTATGGTAAATGCAAGGGCCTTCTTGAAGAGTGGCGTGAGACAAGGATGGTGAGGCAAGTTCGTTGCCTATGAGTAGAAATGATTTGTAGGGGCTTTGCTGGCCTCTTCCTTTGTAGAGCCTTCACTCTGCTGGGCATGACAGGGTTCTAAAAAAGAACTGCAATCAGTGCCATCATTGAGACCACAGAAAGAGCCTCAAGATGGCTCTGGATAAAGAGGAGCGATTGTGGACTGTAGCTACTGGGACGCAAGTCAGGGACTGATCATCCCCAGCTGGGTCACCAGGGTTAGGGTGTCTGATGTTGCTAGACCTGAAACACCCAGTGACCCCCAGGATACATCACTGAAGATGCATCCCAATGCATTTGCAGGATGTATTTCGACATTGTAATTATTTTATGTGATGTAATTCATTTATAGAATTCCAGGCTTGTAAGTACAGTAAATGCATTGTTAATAATGATAAATTGGACTGAATTTAAATATATTTTAAATTTGCAAGTATCAAAACCCTGTTGCTTAGCCTTAAGGAGTTTTTTTTTTTTAAAGATTAAAAAAAAGGCTACTACATTTTTAAAATATTCAATATGAAAGAGTTTTAATAAAATGCATATGTATTTGTAAAAGTAAATTCTTGATGATAAAACAAGGTAAGACACGTTTTGAACAGGCCCCAGAAATGATTTTTCTAAGTTAGTAATTGTAAATGTGTTGAACTCATTACATAGTAAAAACAAGTAATGTAGTATACTAAAGTGTTTGAACTCTAAGCTAGGTTTTTGTCTTTAAACTACTAGAAGAATTGAAATCTGACACTACGGTTATAAGGTCATATTATTTCCAAAAGTAGAATGTCCTTTAGTACTGTAAATTAATATTTTGTCCACTTTTTTCATTGTGACTGTGAATGATACCTGTCTAATGACTTATCTCATACATGGTCCGTCCTTGTCTGTGTGTTTGTTACATTATAAAGCGTAAAGAATTCAGTGACTGACATCCTACAAAAACACAGAATAAGAACTACTGGGATGGAGAGTAATTAAAGCAAGTAGTAAAAAATAAAAATCTGTGCTGCTCATAAGCTTTATTGTCCAGCTTGAAAATGCACATTAAAATTTAATCCTTGAGTTATACATTGCTCGTGATGAGAAATAGAATTTCATTCCTGAGTTTATTGAATTACCTGTATATTTTCTAAAGTTTCTTGATTATTTAAGATGAAAGAACTTCTTCTGATGTTAATAACTTTCTTCAAAATCTGAGATAGGTAATTATACCTCATTAGTATGTTGAGAGGAGAAAGAAAATATTACATATGGGGTGAATCTCTGCAGTTGTTTTTGAAATTTGCATTTTGTTTAAAAGTTGTCTTTGTGTAGCACAGACAGCACCGTTTTTAAGTAATTATTAGTTTAATTATTGAAAGTGTGTGTGTTTTCACTGTCATGCAGTTAACGCCTAGGTTTAATGCTATTAAATCATGAAAATTTAACCTATTTATTTCCTAGAAGAATGTTACAAAGAATCCTAGACATTCTATGGCAGGTGTTGATTTTTTAGGATGGTAATTGTCTTTTAATTTGAGCAGGAAGATTTTGTTTTTATTATGTAATATTTCTTCCCCACCTCCTCCAAACATCCCAACTAACCCAGCTTTCAAAAAATACTCTTTTTACCTTGATTGGATCTAAGGGCTACATGCCAGGACCCTAGTGCAAAGGTGACAAATAAATGATTAACCATTTTTACATATTAATGTTGTCCTAGGAAGTGAGCATGCCTTTCTTTTTTTCCTCTTTCTTGCTTTCCATTGATACTTTACCTGGTTATGTCCCATATGAATGCTTAATATGGTTCCGTTATCTAATTTTGCATGTTTGACCCAGTAATGCACCAATAGTGATTAGTGAACTAATAATAAGAGACTGAGGAAAAGACAGGATTAAGTTTTTAGTTAGCTCAAGGTTATTCACAAATAAGCACAGACCTAGTAGTTTGCTGGACTAGGTATAATAATAATACATTTTATTTATATAACGCCTTTCCCATGCTCTAGGCACTTCACAGAGTTTAAGATAGAACGGCAAGGTATACAGTATACAGTGATCCCTCGCTATATCGCGCTTCGCCTTTCGCGGCCTCACTCTATCGCGGATTTTATATGTAAGCATATTTAAATATATATCGCGGATTTTTTGCTGGTTCGCGGATTTCTGCGGACAATGGGTCTTTTAATTTCTGGTACATGCTTCCTCAGTTGGTTTGCCCAGTTGATTTCATACAAGGGACGCTATTGGCAGATGGCTGAGAAGCTACCCAACTTACTTTTCTCTGTCTCTCTTGCGCTGACTTTCTCTGATCCTGACGTAGGGGGTGTGAGCAGGGGGGCTGTTCGCACACCTAGACGATATGGACGCTCGTCTAAAAATGCTGAAAGATTATCTTCACGTTGGCTACCTTCTGTGCAGCTGCTTCGTGAAGCGACATGCTGCACGGTGCTTCGCATACTTAAAAGCTCGAAGAGCACGTATTGATTTTTTTTATCTGTCTCTCGCTCTCTCTCTCTCTGCTCCTGAAGGAGGGGGTGTGAGCTGCCACCTTCAAAAGCTTTGTGCCGCGGTGCTTCGCATACTTAAAAGCCAGACAGCCCTATTGATTTGTTTGCTCCTTTGAAGAGGAAGATATGTTTGCATTCTTTTAATTGTGAGACAGAACTGTCATCTCTGTCTTGTCATGGAGCACAGTTTTAACTTTTGAAAAAGAGACAAATGTTTGTTTGCAGTGTTTGAATAACGTTCCTGTCTCTCTACAACCTCCTGTGTTTCTGCGCAAATCTGTGACCCAAGCATGACAATATAAAAATAACCATATAAACATATGGTTTCTACTTCGCGGATTTTCTTATTTCGCGGGTGGCTCTGGAACGCAACCCCCGCGATGGAGGAGGGATTACTGTATAGCATTGTACAAACCAGATAAATAAATAAAGAAGATTAAGACAGTAAATTCAGAGAAAAAAAAAGCCTAACAGACAACATAATAGATGGTCTAGCACACACACACACACATATACAGGTTACATGAGAGAAGGGTAATAAAGTCAAGTAGAGCTAAAAGCCTTCCTTAAACAGATGAGTTTTGAGTTATTTTTTAAAAGAATTCATGGAGTCAGCTGACCTGATTAATTTCGGTAGGTCATTCCAGAGTCTGGGCGCTATACAGCTGAAAGCCTTGTCACCCATGGAGTGTAGATTAGTGTGGGGCACAACAAGATTACCAGAATCAGATGACCTTAGTGGGCAGACAGGCACATAGTGATGGAGAAGGTCACTGATGTAGTTTGGCATGAGGTTATTTAAGGCTTTGTAGGTTATTAGTAGGATTTTTTATTCGATTCTGTAAGACACAGGGAGCCATTGAAGGCGAAGCAGGATGGGTGTGATGTGCTCGCTGTTGTTGGTTTGTGTAAGGACTCTTGCAGCCGAGTTTTGAAGCAACTGGAACTGTGATACAAGATTAGAAGGGGCACCTGCCAGCAGCGAGTTACAATAATCGATGCGGGATGTGATAAAAGCATGGACAAGTTTTTCAGCATTAGAAAAGGAGAGGAAGGAGCAGACACAGGATATGTGACGGAGGTGAAAGTAAGAAAGTTTCTTAATGTGATTTATGTGGGTGGAATAAGAGAGGGAGGAATCAAAAATGACACCAAGATTCTTTGCAGTAGAGGCAGGTCTGATGAGATCACCGGCAAGATGGACTGGGAAGGAGCTCATTTTATTAAGTTGCACTTTAGTTTCCAATTTGTAGGAGGTCAGTTTTGTTGCAATTAATTTTAAAGAGTTCTGCTCCATCCAGGTATGTATTTCACTGAGGCAGGTTGTGAGCTGAGAAAGCTCTAATGAAGTTCCACTTTTAACATTGAAATAAAGTTGAGTATCATCTGCATAAAAATATCAAAAGTATATCAAAAAGTAAATGTCTATAAGTATGATAAACTCAGAAATAAGAAAGTTACTCTTTATCTGAGGTGAGCAGTATTCTTACCCAGCTTTCTGAAATCTTCTTCAGTTTGTACTTCTTTCCTTACGTAGTTCTTTCTTTGTAAGTTTTAGATTGTAAAGTGTTTATAAAACTTCACAGGCGTTGGCTTGACTGTCCATCCATAATTTAATTGTTGGGGGTCCAGGTCCTACTCCCTCTGGGAGTTTGTAATTTAATACATAAGATACAAGTATGCACCTTTTTGTGTGTTAATTCTAATAATTAGCCACATTTGTTTAGGAATTGACTTTTTGAATCATTAATTAATTAGGAGCTTTATGGAAGTACAAATTTTTACTTTAATTCCAGTAGTGGTGGCATCATGTTTTGTGTGTTTACATTTTGATATTTTCATATTGTTATTGTAGACCTAAGTGCAAAGTAAAAGTAGAAGGGAGCAGGACTGCAGAATTTTAAGTTTGTTTTCATTGATAAGCATTAATAGTAACAGAATGCTTTCTTATTGATGTAGCCAAACAGAAGCTGGAGGACAGACTAGCAGCCGCAGCCCGTGAGAAGCTTGCACAGGCCTCAAAGGAATCAAAAGAAAAACAGCTGCAAGCAGAGCGCAAGAGAAAAGCTGCCCTCTTCTTACAAAACCTGAAAAGTCCTTTTCTTGAAGTAGACACAAGGAAATTGGAGGAAAGCTCCACATTAATGGAGGTTAGTACTCAGTCAGTGTATGTCACGTTTTCTAAGTTGTCATGTGTGAGAGTTGACTTTTACTGATGAATATGATTTTCACTATTTAATTATATATTGATTACATCGAATGGCTTCTGTTCGTGTTAACTGTTAGTTTTCACCTTTTACTCTCTTAGAAAGCATTTTAATTTAAGCCTCTTGATCTGGGACGCAGTCCCTGCTGCTACTTTAGCACAAGGACAAGTCTGGATAAGAGAATCAGCATAATCTTTTGTAGCAGAATCCTAACTCCATGGCTCCTGTTTGTCAGTAACTTGCAAGAACATGATAAAATGAAACTAATTACATACTTCTAGGTTTATATAAAATGTGAAAGTACTCCATACTCTAGTGATTGTGAAGCACAGATATTATTGCACAAGAATTTGATACATTGTTAAACTTTTTTTTTAAATTAGGAAGCAAGGTTTTCACAGAGGTTCAGAATTTATTTGTAATGAAAAATAGATGACATGAATTGGTGAGGGCTTTCACATATTGTGTTAATTCCAAACTATAGCTTGTAATTCACAGTTTTCCATATGGGGCCAATGTGGATGTACTTTGAGAAACATTAATTTTGTTTTCATAGAGTATGTGCAGTTTTTGAAAAGCAAGACATCTCGCTTTTTTTGTTAACAAGCAAATACTATGTAATGACTTGTTTTTACAGCATAAATCTACTCCTGTTTATGCAGAATGGCTTTATCATGAAGATTATATTTCCATCATTTCCAAACCACACCTTCACCCATTCCTTTCAGTCCTGTCCCAAGTCTTATTCCGCAACACCAAGAAGAATGTCGTTATAGAAGGACACCACGTTCCTCAGTCATTGATGTAGTAGTGTTCTATTTTGAAACAAGAAAGTTGGGGCTACAGTGCCCAAGCAGATCAACTTGCATTAATGCACAGGTAGACCGTGAAATTGGAATGATGGTGGAACAAAAAATTAAGGCAAAAGGGGGGATTATAACTGACAAAAGTAAAGAAAGAAAACATTTTAAAAAAAAGAACACAGAGGGAACCAGAGTTGAATAAAAGCTTGCTTTTTGTTTTCATATAATAGATGGAGAAAGTTTTAAAAAAATCATCTATGTGAAGGTGTCAGGCTCTCATTCAGTTGGTATTTACAGTTAGGAGCACTTATTAAGTCTGTTTGGGTCAGCTAATATTTGGATGAGGTTTAACGTTGCAGGCCCTAGTAGTGCTGTATTTTCTGTTTCTCCTTCAGAGCAAAATATTTCCAGTAATATGCAACAGTATACATTGGAACTGCCATTGGGTTATTAATGTAGACTTACTTTCTCTGATTCCACTTAATCATTTAATCTGGGTCCAATCTAGAATCAAAGCTTGTTTTCTCTTTGAAATGTATGAGGTGGTTAAAGCCTTTGTCAATGATGCCAGATGTGAGCTTAACAAATTTCTCTGCGACCCTTAAGGCTTGGCATATGTGCATACATTTTTGAGGTTTCTAACAAGCTGAACATACTTGTAATACGTCAGTACAAGCAAGGTAGTCAGGTAAGCTGGCATTAGTCTTACTGATAAACTCTGCTTTACTACAGAATTGGATTTGTGGTATGATTATAATGACCAGATTTCTAACAACTTCCCTGGTCATTTGAAGTTTGTCGTCTCTGCCACAAAAATGTCACCCCATTTGATTTTCTTAGGCATATGTCATCACAATTAAAAAAAAAAAAAATGTCTCAGCAACAGTAGCAGTTACATTTGCAAAAATAAAATAATGTTCATTTTGACAGTGGTTTCCAAGAATGATGGAGAAACAATTAAATGTATACAAACACACACAAAAACCCAAAAGAAAATACTGAATGCAAATTAAGGGACACGCAAAAAAAGAATCCTGAGTGTAGACCCTTTTTATAATTCTAGCACTGCCCATGTTTTGGAATTTACCATTATATCTCATATCATCAGTATTTCTCTGTCATTAATAATACATTCTGCTGAACCTGTAATATTTAAATAACCATTGTGTACATGCCACTGTAGAACAAAACTAACTTTTGCATACTATATTTGGAAGGAGGCGTAGTTGCCGATTCAAGCACACCAACAGTGACTGATATAAAGTAACAGCAATAAGAAACCTACTGTAACAAAACAATAAATAGTACTACTAAATAAATGTAAGCAAACCAAATACATTTATTAAATAATACTGTCAAAATGTTAATGAAGCAAAACTGTTTTCTTGCTTGTGTTGGGGGGATTAAATCAATGAACTAGCCCAGAGTGTGTCCCACAGTGTATGTGTGATAGAGAACGTTTTAAACACCTGGGGCCTCATGTATAAACGGTGCGTATGCACAGAAATGTTGCGTACGAACGTTTCCACACTTAAATCGCGATGTATAAGGCCGGAGTTATGCTTCACGTGACGTGATGCAAGCTGCAGCGGACGCTTCTGCTACGCAAGCATTGAAATGTTTATACTTGCGCGCGTACTTTACGTAAATCTGGAGGAATCCGCCAGGTGGCAGTGCGAGATATTATCACTGTGAGAACATGTTCGGCTTCTCTGTGTTGTGAATTGCCTAGAACACCCATTAAATTCCGATGACACCTTACCGCAATATCTCTGAAAAGGATGTTTATTAATTAAATCCAGGGATGTGTCCATTCCAGCAAGCATTGGGCACGAGTGAGAAACAATCCCTGGAAGATGCCTCAGCTCATCGTAAGGTGAATACAAGCACACACATACACTAGCGTCATTTTAGCGGCACCAAATCCCCAAATCTGCATATCTTTGGAAGGAAACTGGAGCACACTGAGGAAACCCAGCAGGAAAACATGTAAACTCCAGGCAGGGAATATCAGCGACGTGACTCCCTGCAAGACAGCAGCGCTAACGCTCCACCACTGTGTCACCCCATGTGTGTAATTATTAACAGTATTCATTATTTAAACGAAATTACAGATTTATCTGTAAAATGTAATATACATACTTTAATGTTTTTCATCATGAAAGTAATATCAAGTATAAATCTAAGGATTCTAAATGTGCAGAGTGTTGGAATATCATACATTTAATGTGCTCAGTGTGGCGATCTATTGCTGGCGATTCGCTGCTGTCAGGAGCAGAGGAAGCCCTAGAAAAAGATAGCACAAGAAGACGGTATGTGAGAATTTTAAAACGTATCGTGTCATTACGATCGGGAATATGCAACGCTTGAATATAAAAACACTACGAATACATTTGTATGTCGGCATTTTGCTTCACCACATCGAACCATTTATCAAATATCAAAGCGTGCACACTGATCTCGTAGGATCCGCAAAACGGCTTTCTGTCACATGTAGATAGTAAACAGAGACTCTGACATCACATTCCAACTTTTAGCACACTGTGCCCCCCGCCTTTTTGCTGGTACTGCAACTCGCGCACGCGTCACGTTAATTTCTGAGGACCTGCTCAGAGGACGCATCAAGTGAACGCTCAGAACGTGTGGTGGCCATGATGCGGGCGTGCGCGCTTTGAGTGTGAAGTATAAATGAGCCCTAAAACCTAAACTTGGTGTAAAGCCACTCACATTTCCACGGTACCTCATACCCTGGCTTACGCAAGTTCTCTGCTCAGTTTTGCAGACTGGCGGCACCCAGCGTCAAAGCAGTGCTACTGTTCCTGTGTGGTTACCCTTTCTTTTTCAGATCCACATCCCAGATGCGGCTTTATAACTGCATATTGTTTATTGTTTATTAGTTTAATGCATCTGATTGTAATTAACCAGTAACAATATAATGGTCAAACTATTCCAAATATCATAACTGCTTTAGCGTTGTTACTCTCACTGCACCTTCTTTTACTTCTTTCAGCTGCTCCCGTTAGGGGTTGCCACAGCGGATCATCTTTTTCCATATTAATCTCACTGCACCACTCGGAGCAGCTGATCAGAAAGAGAATTATTGGTATACAGCATCAAGCACACGCTGCCTCAGTCATGCTTCCTATTTGAACTGCTTCTCACACAGCAAACACTTCAAAACCTTTCCTCTATGGACCTCGCGGTTCAGAAAGAGTTTCATCCCAAGAGCTCTAAACGCAATTAATCAGTTCATCAAGTGCTCCTTGTAGAACTGTTTGTATTTATAAGTACAATTACCTCACTGTAAACTTGCACTACAGTTATAATATTGCACAACCTGAGCCACTTTATAAAGCGCGTATTTACATATAATGACAATAAATTATTTCATCGAAGGTTGCACACAATCACTGCGCCACCGTGTTCCCATGTTTAATAACATGCTTTAACTCCTATCATCATGAAAATTATATCAAGTATACATCGCAGTATTTTAATTATTCAGAGAGCTGTAATATTACGAATGTAATGGATTTTGTGTCCTCTTGGAGGAAGAGAAAGCCGGTAAGCACGTAGTGAGTCACACACACAAAGCACACAGAAGAGCAAATACAAAGCAAAGCATTTAACGTGCTACTTTAGTTATGATGGGATTTGAGAAACTAGTATATTAAATGATTTTAAGATGAAGTTTGTGATGTTCTACTTTAATGACAAAATAAACTACGTGATCAAAGTGGAAATTTCAAGATTAAAGTTGACATTTCCTGCTTTTTTCCCCACTGTGTGCCTATTTTTTTTTCTCTGTACCCTAATAAGCTTTCATATGAAACTCAGATGGTGGGCTACGACTCAGCTTTTCACGGCGACTTTGATATGTGACTTTTTTTATTTCGGGTACTGTGCGACTTTGTGAACTTGAGCTTTTGAGTTTCTCCAACACTCTCTGTCACTCGATCAACTTCCTTTTCTTGTTTATACCACTGTTTAAACCAACAAATAGTGTGTTTTTCCTTGCCTCCACTTGGTATTCGCTGAAATTCTTATATTTTCCCCCACGCTTTTTCCATTGTCTTTTCAAAGAAGGCTGAGCTTAAGGGTTATTTACATTGATTTGCATATTCAAAGAGGCGTAATTCTAGGAGGAGTTGGGGCGGGACAGCAGGCGCGTGCACGTGCGTTACTTTTCACGCTGATCAGGATTTAAGTTTGCGTACGTAGAGATTCCTGCATCTGGATTTTTCTGTGCATACACACATTTCCGCTTTTGTGCTTATACCATGTTATAGTGTGAGTTATACATGAGGCCCCTGGATATTTTGCAATCATTTATTCATGACGAATAACTTGGACACAAACAAAACATTAATCTCTAAAC